>NC_056737.1:124519992-124682492 GCF_019279795.1 Protopterus annectens
GGCTTCCTGCCTATTGTTTTAAGGCTAAAGTTAATGACCAGAATTTACATGTGGAATGTCCTTTGTTGCTCTAAGTGTAAAAGAATGTAAATGCAGTTAATGTGTAGCCTGGGAAATCCTGGAAGAGTGAAAAAGATGATGTAATGTTTATCAGAACTGGAGTTTCAATTTAAACAGTGTGAACCAGAGATTGTTAAGCATTTTGATCTTGGACATCTAATTCAGCACTGCTTATGATCTATGTAAGTAAGTTACTTTAGAAGTATGTTTTCTTGTAGCAATAGCTAGGAATTAGAAAAAAGATTAGACTAAGTGTTTTTCTGTTATGTCAGAATTGTACTACTGAATTATTTTAAGTTTCTGTGTGATCTCTGAACTCTTGAATGGCACTGTGGTGTAGTAGTATTGTATTGTGTTTTTAGTATTTATTATTAAATATTTTAAACCATTTCAACTGTGGCTGGTTTATGTAGAGATAATTTAAACTGTAGAGTACATTGCATGCTTCTAAGTGACCGTGTAATAAGCCCTTCCAATAAGCCTTGATTGCTTAAGTTGCACTACTATTGGATATTAATATTGCCCAGCAATAATTGGGCACCCTTTTAAGGGCCTTTGGGTAGCTAATAATTATTAGCTGGTGGTGGCAGTAATTACTACTATATAGTCTGGGTATAGGGGCACAGCTGGAGAATCTGTGTCAGCCTTTCCCTGGAGTGTCTGTGAAGTTGTATAAATAATTATCTTAAAGTGTGTGTGTGTGTGTGTGTGTGTGTGTGTGTGTGTGTGTGTGTGTGTGTGTGTGTGTGTGTGTGTGTGTGTGTGAGTGTGTGTGTGTGTGTGTGTGTGTGTGTGTGTGTGTGTGTGTGTGTGTGTGTGTGTGTGTGTGTGTCAGCTACTTGGGCAGGGACATGAAGCACTGGTTGGACAGAGAGGGTACTGGAGGTTAGCTTGCCAGCTAGGCTGAGATCTGGACCCTAATGCTGTGCCAGTGGGGAGTCTTACTGGGGACCTGGGGAGCAAGGGAATGACCAACCCCGGGCGGACTGTGATCTCTGTGTGCTCTTAAGGGAAATTGCACTTTACTGTGTGTATCTGTTATCCTTTCCTCTCATATGAGATGCCCTCTCTGGTGTTAGTGGTGAGGATTGAGGCTCCTTGATTGCTGGACCAGGGCACAGGAGTCACACAGATATTACTGCATTAGAACTTGAGAATCCTTTAGAGCTGGTCAGAAAAAATATTCTTGTAATTAGAAATTCTATTATTAGAGGAAATGATACTTACATTTGCAGAGAAGGTAATGAACATTAAACAGTGGTATGCTTGCCAGGAGCAAAAATAGAACATGTGAGACAAGCCTTGAAATGCCTTAATGTAAGGAAGTACAGATCTGTTTTTATTCGTGTTGGTACAAATTATCTCATCTGCTAGGACTCTGCCTGTTAGTAGGGAACATATAGCCCTCTTACATAGTATAGCTTGTATTGGTGTTAGTACACATTTTTCACAAATCACATAGGATAGTCAGATGACCATGAATGAAAAGATTTTTTGGATGAATACCTACATGGAAGAAATATCCCGTTTAAAAAAAGGGAAATCTATAGAGCACCCAAGCCTAGTTTTGGGCACACGTGTTCAGAAAGGATTGTGTGCATTTGTAAAAATCAGGGAAGAAAATTTGTGCAGCATATATTTTGCAATATTTGACAAACACTAGGCAGGGTTTTTGCTAGATCAAAAATTTAACAGTTCACAGATAGCAGCATTTGGTGCATCTCTGATGGATGCTAATGCTAGGAACATTAATAATAAATCTTTTTTATTAGACAATTTGCTACATTTCCACAAGGTTGATGTTGCTGTTTGTGAAACATGGCTAAAGAACAATGACTGGAAGCCAGTTCTATTGTTGTATATATGTTTTTACTGTAACAGACATTCTAACTAAACATCAGGTGGAGTTGTTATGATAGGAATTAAAGATAGCTATGAGACCTGTGATTATTATGTGTTCAGTAATAACACCAATACTATAGACTGTGTAACTGTGACAATAAGGACAACAGTAGAACATGTAACAATTGTTGGAGTGTATAGACCACCAAAGTCAAGGACTGATGACCTAGAGGAATTTATACATTTCTTGCATGAAATACAAGAGGGAATAATATTAGCTAAGGACTTGAATTCACCAGAAACAGATTGGAATAATATTGATTCAGCAACATTAGTAAGGAAATTATTCACAAAGTATGTTCAGGAGCAGCAATTGCTTCAGATTGAAAAAAAACTACCAGGGAAAGGAACATCCTATACATAATTTGTGCTCCTAAAGAAATTACTGCTACTTCAAGTCAAATTTTACCACCATTGATGGGAAGTGATTGTGGGGTAATAAAGGTTAATTTGTTGCTAGATAATTCTGCCAAACCAAAATCTAAACTAATGCACAGAAGATTAATTACAGATTATATGTAAGCAAAACAGTCACTGTGTAAAACTAAATGGAGTGATGTTTTCAGTGGAAAAACTGCAGATGGAATGTGTAAAGTTTTGAAATAGAAATTGTTTGAGTGCAAAAAAATCGAAAAAATGTTTAACATAAGGATCTAGGCAAACAATGTCAGAAATATAAGAAATAGAAGAGAAGTCGAACTACAATTTTGAAAACTGAAATAAACAAGCTGGACCCAAATTAAGCATTGTGTGCGACAAGATCAAGAAACATTTGAAGAAGATTTATATAAATATATTAAGCATAATAGTAAACCTTTTTATAGATACATAAAATGTGGAAGGAGTAAAGACATACAAACTGATAAACTGTGTGTAGATTCTAAAATTAATTCTCAGACACAACAGATTATAGATGTCTTTACAAAATCTTATGCAAAACAGTTGGCTACACAAAAGGGTTGATATGTTGTCATAGTGACATTCAGGTAACTTCAGATACTGGAATCAAATTAGATTATTTTTAAAAAGAACTGCATAAACTAGATCCAAATTAAGTACAAGGAAGATATGGAATTAATAATAATTACATGAAAACACTTCAGAACTTACAGTACCATTATATTTATTATTTACTAGGTCAAATGTAGGGAGATTCTTCAGAATTACAGACATGCACTTATTAAACCTGTCTTTAAAGGAAATGGAAGTAGGACAAACCCAGAGTCATATAGCCCCTTAAGTCTATTTTCATGTTGTGCGAAAATAATGGAGAAGGTAATATTGGATAAGTTATTGTCAGAAATCGATAGGTTGGCACTTGAAACCATATATCAACCTCATATTTTGAAAATAGATTCACTAAAATCTGTTACATGATGTTCTATATAAATATAATAACAGCTATGAATGAAAAATTGTGCTGTGATGTAATTTATATAGATTTAACTTCAGCTTTTGACAGAGTTATACACAAAACACTGATCAGTAAATTAGAACTACTAGGTATCAATGTACTCTTGATCAGATGGATAGCTGCATGACTTACAAATAAGACATGGCAAGTATCATACAGCAAATGGATAGGTGAAATTCTTGGTTATAGACAGGGTGTCTCACAGGGCTCTGTCCTAGGCCCTTACTTGTTTAGGTTGTATCTTTTAGATCAATCTTTTCTCATCTGAGGTGTTCTACAGTCTATATGCAGATGGCCTAAAATTAGATAAACTGATTGTATGTGTTACAGATAAGGCATGTCTGCAAAAAAAAAAAAAAATTGACTAAATTAACCATTTATGCACTGGAGAATAATATGCTGATAAACACACACACACACACACACACACACACACACACACACACACACACACACACACACACACACACACACACACACACACACACACACACACAAGCTAAGCATATGAGATTTAGGAGATATAAATTGAAAGGTGAATATTTAATACAGCACACACTGATTGCAAATGTAGATTCATTTAAGGACCAGAGTATGTGGTTATGTCCAGGCCTGCTCATGGCATCTAATCTAAGCTGCCATCTAAATTCACATATGCCCAAATGTTCATCCAAGATTTTCATCTGAACATCTTTATTAACTTGCTCAACAACATTAAAACAAAAACTATGTGAACTAAACTCTGCAAGATGTTTATACAATGCATTAGTACATTGTTTTATTTTTAATATCTAAAAGATGTTCGTATAAATGATTCCTAAAGTTTTTCCTATGTAAAAAGCTGAACAGCAGACACACTGAACAGCAGACACACTGAGTCAGATAAATCACATTTTTATACAAGCAAGAGCAGCAGCCTTTAACCACATATCTTGTACCCCTAATGGTAAAATTATCCCGTCCTAATATTTGGGGACAAGTGCCCCATTTAAATGTTCCTTTCTTTTTACGATGGCTACTTGCACCAACCCAAAACTTAGAACTAGACTTGAGGTAGTTTTTAAAGGTTTTTATCCCTTTTAAAAACAATTCCAGGATTTCTACTGAACCTATCTTTGAAATCCGGATCAAGGGAAAGAATATTTTAGTTCTTATATACACAATACATTAGTGCTACACTATCAATAGTGTAAGTAGCAATAAATAATGTATCCTGCATAACAGATGGACGATCTGTAGATGAAACATTATTATTATTAATCAGTCCACCAGATAAAATGGGTAAAAAAATACCTCTTTCCCCTTTTGCACAAATTCATGTCTAATTTTCCATACAAACTCTGGTGCATAACCACTTGATAAAAACATCTCCACTAAAACATCACATTCCATAAAAAAAGAATCTGCCTCAAAAATCATTCTGACTTACTGTACAAACTGACCTTTGACAACTGCTTTATTTTGGTGGGCAGGGTGTAAATTTGTATAGTGAAGATAAAACTGGAAAATAATAAGAAGATAAGAAATTGAATTTTTCATAATCCTTTGAGATACAAACATCCAAAAAAGAAATGGAGTTAATATCAAAGGTTAAAGAAAATATCAAAAATTCAACAGTACTATTCAAATATGTGAAAAAAATGTTCAGAACTATCTATGGACCTGGCCCACACAATAAATATTTCACCCAAAAACCAAATGTATAATTTACAATATTGATAAAATTGACTGGGAAACACAAAATGATCTTCCCACTCAGCCATCACATTATTTGCAAAAATGGGGCCACAAGAAGCACCCATGGCCACCCCCCTAAATTGTTGAAAATATTGGCCTTTGAAGAACAAAAAATTATTATGGAGTACAACCTCCATTAAAGTGACCAACGTATTCACTTATTATTGTCAAAACTGGTATGCTTATGTATTTGTTCCTCAAACCATTCAACTACTAGAACTATTGCATTGTATAAACATCTTGCAGAGTTTATTTCACATGGTTTTTGTTTTAATGTTGTTGAGCAAGTTAATAAATAGGTTCAGGGGAAAATCTTGGATGAATATTTGGACATTTGAGAACTTAGATGGCAGCTTAAATTAGATGCCATGAGCAGGCCTGGGCTTAATGATGCTTGCTCACTTACTCCTGTCTTAAAGCTGAAACATTATTGTGGGTTTTAATTAGATAATTGGAGCTTTTATCGATTATTAACCATTATTAGGAGATGTATTTTAGATGTGTTGTTTTTTATGGCTAGTAGTTCTGATGATGTTTTTGGATAAGAATGAAAGTGCTTAACTCAATAAAGTTTTTGGTCCACCTGCAGTTGTACTTTTTCCTGCACCAGGAATGGAACCTATATAAAAAATTATATAGGAATGACAAGTGTACAAATTGGTTCTCTGAGAAAGCAGTTGACGCATGGAACAGTCTACCAAATCACAATAAAGCAAGTACTAGTTTAGATATTTTTAAGAACAGCCTGGGCACTTATTATGCAAACAAGTTTTTTGGTATATTAACAGGCTAGAAGGGCATTAATGCCAAAGCTTGAAATATTTGTATAAATGTATGCATGTATTTGTATGTATATTACAAAAAAAAATAGTACATTACACAGTCTTATTGTTTAGATTTAAAGTTTAACAGTGCAGATTTTAAGCATGCTACTAACAGATGTATTTTCATTTAATCACATAGACTCCCCTGTACTTTGAAATATCACAGACACAAAAGTGTTAGTTTATTAGAATGAACACAGGTGCTAGAAAGATCATACTTCTACATTTAAAATGTAGTCCCAAATTTTTTTTGTATAACACAATAGTTCCTCCACAAAGTAACGTATATGATAAAATTCAAATAACTTGGTCAAATTGTCCCAGAATCCCCTTGAAGTTTTTATCCAAATCCAAATTTGGTTATAGCATAAAAGATCCTGAGCTATTCTCATTGATTGAGATGCTAATCAGTTTTATTAAATGATAGCATTTTATTCAAAAATAACACTTGTATTATTAATACTATCTGGCAACTACAATTGTCTGCCTGGTATGACACTCTCACCCACTCTAACTTCCCTTGTTCCATTTGTGGGTCAGTTTGCTATCTGATATGTAACAGTTGTGTGCATTTAGCTGGGAAAGGTTACAGACACAATAGTTCCAAAAATACTTCTATACTACTTCTTTTGCTTCTTCAGAAGAAACAGACCACAATGGCGACCTAGAAAGTGGTGAGCATGGTTATCTGACTTTGCCAGCAGCCAAACAACCAGAGGAACATGAACGCCAGTTTCAGAGGGAAGAGGAGGATGACAGGGAGCAATTTAATTGGAAAAGAAAACAAAATGGCTTCTACACCAATGGTAATGGGTCTGGACAATTTTTGAGTATGGCACCAGGACCACGACATTTTAACAACAAAAGAGGCAGGTGGCAATGACTTTGTCAATATTAACTGTAATATGGTTGTAAATCTCTCCGGGTATATTTTGTCAGATGAGCAATTTGCTATTTTGAATTTGGGGCTGAAACATGTCCCTACTGTACTACCTAGGAAACATATTTTAAACCAGGAAATTTTCCGTTTTGTTTGTAAGTTGCACCTTAATGTTTTTTTTCTAATGGTGATGTTAAGTTACCATGTGCTGATGTTTCTATGGAAGAAAGTTTTCATTCTTGTTTTTCAGATTTGAATATGTCTATGGAACATGTGGAAAATAATGCTTATTGATCTATTGACACTTCTGTTGTGCCTATGAAAAGCAGATATATCACCCCCTATTCTAATGAAAAAATTACACATTTTAATTCAATGTTAAAATTTGCCATGAATGAAATCTGTGATAAGTTGTTATATAATAAGAACAATAGTTGCTATAATTTGACATTGAGAGAGTGGAAATCCCTAATAAAACTGCAAGAAAGAAGATATTTAATTATAAAGCCATTTGGATAAGGGAAATAAAATAGTAGTAATGCATTTTCATCCGTATTGCAAAATGTGCTTGGAGCATTTACAGAATAAAGATGTATATAAAAATAGTGACATGAAAAGTTATAAACAAGCTATAACTAAGTTTTAAAAACTGCTACAAAAAGGTGTGAGGCAAGCTATTTTACAGATGATGAAATACGTAAAAAATAGAATGGCAAAGGTTGTGTTCTAGCTATATTTTTTTGTTTGTCTAAACTGCACAAAGACATGAATAACCCACCAGAATGTCCCATTATTTCAACTTGCAAATATTTCTTACATGGAGTTGGGCTTTTGTTACATAATATTTTTTTTTACACTATGTCTTGAAAATTCCATCCTATATTAAGGATAGTTTTGATTTTTTTGGATAAGATTTCTCATGTTAAGTGGAATAAAAGCATGTATTGGATAATGTTGGATGTTGAAAGTTTATATACATCAATCCAACATAAGGATGTACTTCATGCTATAATGTATTTTTTGGGATAGCCCCTTAACAAATTATTTGGTTGATTTGATTTATTTTTGCTTAAATAATAATTTTTTAACATATTATAATGAAATTTTTAGATAAAAATGGAACAGCCATGGGGGCACCATTTGTCCCATGTATGCTTACTTATTCATGGCTCATTTAGAATTAGTGTGCTTGTATAAATGTAATTTTGTTAAGAATTATGTAAAATATTATTTTCATTTTATAGAAGATTTAATTTTTGTATGTGAAGGGAGTAAGAGTGAAATTTTGCAGTTTGTTGCTGATTTACAACAAAATACATTTAATTTGTCTTTTGATGGGCTACAATATGGAACCCAGATCACTTATCTAGATCTGACACGTAAGAGTTTGGATAATGGCAAAATTTGTACTGGGGTACATAGGAAATTCTTAGATGGAAGCTAGTATCTGTATGCTACTAGTTTTCACTCCCCCCATGTTCTATCATCTTTGCCATATGGTGAATTTTTAAGATTATCTAGAATATGTAATGTTGAGATAAATTTGCTGGAAAAAATATATAATACTTCCATTATGTTTTATAATAGAAGTTATAGTAGGAAAGCAATAGAAGAAGCTAAGCAAAAATGTTGTGTTAAAATCAAAAAACAATGTCAGTGATAGGTTGTGGGTCAATGGAGGGTAGAGAGAATGGTGGAAACAAGAATGAACAAATGTATTTTGTTAGCACATACAACATTCAAAGTAAAGATGCTAGCAGTATCGTAAGATATTATTAGAATTTTCTCCACAAAGATGGGGATTTGAGTAAAATTTTGAGTAAGCACCTTATGATGTCATACAAACTGGCAAAAAGTTTAAAGGACATTCTTGTTCATGGAAATTTTATCTTATTAAAAAGTAATTTAGGTGTTTGTCCAACATTTATGGGCACTTATAAAAATAAAAGCTGTTCTATTTACAAATCTATAATATGTTCCTTTGAATATATGAATAAAATCAAATATGTACCAAGGGGATGTTTTTCATGTAACAACAAGGGGGTTATTTATGCCTTAAGATGCCCATGTGGATTATTTTATATTGGTGAAACAAAAAGAAGTTTTAAAGTAGGTTAATGGAACATATCAGGGACATAAAAAATCAAAAGGAAGACACAATTTTGGCATGTCATTTCAGAGATGTACATGGCAGTGATTTTTCTATACTTTGAGGTTGTATTTTAGAGCAAATATTTGTTGAAATTATGATAAAATTCATTTGAAAGAAAAAACTGTTATACAAAGAGTCTGTCTTTATTCTTAAATATGATACTTTTGTCCCTATGGGACTGAATGGAGGGGTTAATTGGAAGTATTTTATTTAATTGTTTGATTGTATTATTGATTGATTGAGTTTGTGTTTTTTGTATAAAAAGGTAGCACATTTTTAGCTGAATTTTGTAACTCCTGGAAGGTTTTGTACCAAGGCGCTAGAGAAAAAAAATACTTTTGGATCTGAATCAGTGGTCTTGATTTTTTTCATTGTTGCTAATTGTATGGACCAGAAGGGCATTAATGCCCATGCTTGAAATATTTGTATGCATTTATGTATGTATTTGTATGTATATTACAGAAAAATAGTACATTACACAGTCTCATTGTTAAGATTTAAAGTTTAACAGTGCACATTTTAAGCATGCTACTAACGGATGTTTTTTCACTTAATCCTATAGCCTCCCCTGCATTTTGAAATATCACAGACAAAAGGTGTTAGTTTATTAGAATGAATACAGGTGCTAGAAAGATCATACTTTTACATTTAAAATGTAGCTCCATTTTTTTTTGTATAACACAATAGCTCCCCCACAAAATAACTTATATGATAAAATTCAAATAACTTGGTCAAATTGTCCCAGAATCCCCTTGAAGTTATTATTCAAATCCAAATTTGGTTATAGCATAAAAGGTCCTGAGCTATTCTCATTGATTCAGATGCTAATCAGGTTTGTTAAATGGATAGAGTTTTACTTAAAAAATACCACCTGGATTATTAATAATTATCTGTCAACTACAATTGTCTACCTGGTATGACACTCTCACCCACTCTACCTTCCTTTGTTCCATTTGTGGGTCAGTTTGCTATCTGATATGTAGCAAGTGTGAGCATTTAGCTAGGAAAGGTTACAGACACAATAGTTCCAAAAATGCTTCTATAATAAAATTAAAAGAATTTGTTATTTTTTGAGAAACGGTTCTTGCATAATCCCTAGGGAAGTCTTTATCCAAATCCAAACCTGGTTACAATATTAAAGATTCTGAGCGATCCTCATCTATTCAGATGCTAAACAATTTTGTTAAATAGATACAACATTATTCAAAAATAACAGCCAGATTATTGATAATATATGGCAACTATGATTGTCTACCTGCTATGACCCTCTCATTTAATCTCAGTCAGTTGATACACATAAACAAAACATTTCATACCATTTAAAAAAAGTATAGTTTCTTACTTTCCTCTGTACATTTTCCATGGCATAGTTCTTTTTTTTGTTACCTTGTTTTTTGCCAGTTTGAATTTAGATATATTAAATAGAGTCAAGTGTGGTTTAGATATATTTCTTTCTCTAAACCATTCATTTGTAATTAACAAATTCCTTTCAATGGTTAATATATTAAGTTCTTTTAAAGTAACAATTATTTAAAAAGAATTTGACTGTTATTTCATATTTCTCACATATTGTACAAGGGGAATCAATTTCTAATCAATCTCTATTTTTTTAGTGAAAAGGCACATTTTTTGGAATTACTGACCTACCCCTACAGATCCTGAATATCTAAAATTATATCTGGCTATTGAAATGACGTATCTTCTCTTTATGAGCCTGAAGACTTTTTAAATTATGGAGATTTTGCAATAACTATATTCAGTCGTTTGGAAACCATGCTATCAATATAACATATTTTTAAGGTAGCCATTTATGTCCTTTAAGAATGACAGAATAACAGAATATTTTCTTAAAAGCCTATTTATGTTATATAAGAATGGGTTGGAAAGACCCAGGGGAAACTCTGTTAGCACATATGAAGTTTAACTAGTACATGCTACCATGTTTGGTCATGCCCTAGAATTTACCACTGATGGTTAATGTTTATTTATTTTATTTTATTTATTTATCCTTTTTGACAGGTTAGTCCCACTAGACTAGTAACCTCTTTTCAGGTGAGACCTAAGGTGGTATTTATTCTACTAGGAGAAATTTGACCAGGGCATTAGAGAACTTTCCCTATGCTTTTAACTAGGTGCCATGGGATCTTTTACATCCGCATGAGCTACCACCAACTCAAGCTGACATGGCCTCTGTTTAATGTCTTGTCTGAAGGATGACACACTTAGGAGTGCAGCATCCCCTTATAATGCAGTGCAGTGCCAGCATTCAATCTGCTTGGTGTGGTAGAATTAGAAGTCAGCACTAAAGGTGCAAGTTTCTCTATAGTCTTAAAACAAATCTCACCTACAGACGCATTAGACAAGATAATGAAATGGAACTCCTCTTTGTTTAACTGACTATGACATCATAGCTAACTACAGGACCCTCTCTAGGTCCCCTGTGGCCCATACTTCATAACCAGTATTGAATCCATATGTATTAAGATAAACACTGTGTTCTTAGGAGACTTCAACTATCCCACCATCAACTGGGAGACTTATATACCTCCAAACATGCATGCCCAGAGATTTCTGGACATCATAAAAAGAAGTTCACTGGACCATTTAGTCCACAGCCAAACCAGTAGAGATACAATCCTGGATGTGGTCCTTACTGATATGGGACAACTTGGCACCCTGGCTTTTGAAACTTCCTCCTTTGTGAAATCAGACTATGAGTCAGTCATATTCACCTTAAGATTGAAGCCAGAAGCATCCAAGTCCTGAATATTCAGAGACTATGCAAAGGTTAATCTGCTACACCTGAGTGATGACATGACTAAATTCAAAAGCTCCTTCCACCTCAATGATCCTAGTGCTGATATAGAATCCTGTCAGGTTCTATGTACATGAAATAGTTGCACAAAAAAAAAAAAAAAAATATATATACATATATATATATATATATATATATATATATATATATATATATATATATATAAATTCTGAAAAAGCCAAAAATGTTCTTGCGAAACAAAGCAAGGAATTAAAATAATGATAACCACAAAGCCTTCTAACTATGTTAAAAATCTCTGAAACAGTTCCCAGCACTGCACAGAGCTAAGAGTAAATGATATCACATAGTCAAACCCAGAGGACATAGGCAAACAAATTCAGCTCCAGTTTCACCCTTACCTCTCAAATGTTCTCAGATCAAATACCCACATCTACCCTCCTTCCTCAAAGCATCTAAGAACAAGTTCTCAAGGTTCATAGGTTCATAGATTAGTACTAAACTAACTGCCCTTAAGAGCCATTTTAAGCCTAGCCAATTATCTCTTATGAAACTCAAACTCTGCATCTTGGGTTTAGAAAGCAAACACCTTAACCATTAGGCCAGCCTCCCAACTCCACTATCTAATGTCCAGAACATTCCAAGTGTGGGGCTGGATAATATACCAGGCTAGCTGCTGGGTAGCTTGAAGCATGAATTGCCAGACCCACTACAGCGGCTGTTCAACATTTAGACTTTAAAAAGGTGAGACTACAATAGGCCTATGTAATTACAGATACAAACGTCTAACCACAACACCAAAAAATAAACGACTTTGAAACTTAAAAACTTAGAAAAACAAAAGAGAAAACCACTGTCACTGCCACAAAACTTCAATAAAGAGCCACCAGGAGTCAGTATTAGTGCTTTCGTTCCTTTTACTTCCAGAACTTCATCAGAAATAAAACTTGAATACAAAATCACACTTAAAATACTCATTCCATATGACATCATCACCTAATTAAAACATTCAGTTAAAAAGACAGTACCCAAGAATTTTTTTTTCAAGTCACCAACTCAAAACAGTATGTTACTGAATTGCACTTTTTGCAACTTATATTTTAAAAGACTTTAAGAAACGAAAGCATTAATATCGACACCTGGTGGTTCTTTATTGAAGTTTTGTGGCAGTGACAGTGGTTTTCTCTTTTGTTTTACATGAGTCTAACCAGCCTCATATGCAAGGCTGTAGTTGTCCTACAGGCTCTTAACCCAGCCCAGTTCAGATTCAGCAAGGGCAGGTCCTACTTAACCTGAATGATGTCTTTGAAGTCACTGAGGCAATGAATGCAGGCTAATCAGTACACATTGCCTATCTGGGCCTTGCAAAGATGTTCAGAACCATCCCACACTCAGGCATCATGCATAAACTCACCCAGTTAAATGCACGCTTCTCCCAGTTAAATGCTCACTCTATGTTACTCATTGGATAGCAAACTGAGTCACAGATAGAACACATGAAGTAAGCATGGTGAAAGTCATTCCAGGTAGACAATCATAGTTGCCAGACATTATTAATAACCTAAGTGCTATTTTGAATAATGTTATGTCCATTTAACAAAACTGATTAGTATCTAAATCAATGAGGATAGCTCAAGATCATTTATGTGATAACCAAATTTGGATTTGGATAAAAACTTCCCACAGGATTCTGCTCAAACCACATCTACAAATACATTTTGACTAAATTCTTTCAATTTTATTATACAAATTATTTTGTGGAGGAACTATGTTGTTATATAGAAAGAAAAAGACACTGGAGATACATTTAAATTAAAAAGGCGTGATTTTTCTTGGACCTGTGTTCATTCTAATAAACTGACAAAGACCTGTCACTAGTGCAGTACGCCAAGGTTCAGCCCTTATGTCACTTCTCTTTGGCATTCACTTCTTGGAGGTCAAAGCTAATGTTAAGAGTTTGTGGCTGACCAAGTCCACAGATGACTGCAAATTTGGTGCTATTGTAAACTCCTCACAGGACACAATTATCCCACTAGAAGCCCTCTCACAAACAAATATTTGGTATCAAGACCATGGACTGAAACTCAGTGCCATGAAATGTATAATCATATTCTTCAGCAAGCACGAGTCCCTTTGTAAATACCACATTGACTGAAAACTGATCCCATAGTTGGGGATTTGGAAACCTATGTTGACAATGAACTATCCTCTGATTATGATGTACACCCTACCATGAAGAAACTTTTTTCACTATGCAACTTACATTGAAGGATATAGCATCCAGATTCAGGAAAGTAATTGTTCTTCTGTACTTGACAATCATTAGGACAACCATTGAGTATAATGCCCCTTTCAGTATGTACCTGTCCAAATACTTGTTACAGCCAAAGCCCACAGGAGATGATGAAGGAACACAAGTTTTATTGTTGTAAAGCGCTTTTCGTCGCTCAACATTTGAGCAACTTCTTCAGACATAATCCACTTACTTAATTAACTATTTATAGTACAATCAATTTAAAAGCCACTCTTATTTAAAGTGGTATGATGTTAAATAAAAAACAACTCACATAACATAATAAGCAGGTCTAGCTTACTTTTTAACTTTTTTACTTTTTTTCTGAGAGAGGTTATCCGACCGACTTAATCAATGATATTGTTCATGAAGTTAGGTATAAAAGAGACAATGGCATATTGGTACCTATTTTAAAGTTTGGAGATAGTGAACATTATAATACAGAAACTATAGTTAACTTAGATAATCCAATGCCAGAATCTAAAACGTCGGATATGAAAGTACAACCAATTAACAACTATCAAATTAGTTTCATTACAACATTTAGTATGGACAGTAACATCATTAAAAAGATACTTTACAAAAACTGGGCTATAATACAACAAGATAAAAATATTAACTTTAAATTCTTGGAACACCCTAGGATTGTATATAGAAAAAGGAAAAATATTAAAAATATACTGGAGACTAACACAACAAACAGCTTTGGTAAAAGAAAAGGTATGGCTAACTGTGGTAGCTGTAATATGTGTAAGCACATGTCTTGTAGTGAATATGTCACTATTAACAACACAAAATATAAAATAAAATACAAACTTAACTGTAACTCAAAACTTATAGTGTATGTTGCTACATGTACTCTATGTCCAGCTTTCTATATTGGAAAGACTGAACATCGGTTCAAAGAGAGAGTCTATGAGCATGCATATGCTATATTAAACATCAAGACAGACAGCGCCTTATTTAAACACATTTCAACTAACCCAGGCCACAACTTTAAGTTCACTGCGTTTGACCAAATTCAAACTAACATTAGAGGGGGCCCATATAATTTGTTATTAGAAGACCGTGAATTGACATGGCAGTGGAGAACAAATGCTTTTGTAAAACCAGGTTTAAATGAACACTGTAACATCAGTTGTTTGTTGAAGCTAAGAAGTTTAGACAGAAAATAGAAAACTAAAACAAAAGAAAAGAAAAAGAAAAAATTGAAAAAAATTGAAAAAGTTGAAAAACTAGTTGAACTTGGTATTATTGTAAATTTCTTAAAATTTTTAAAATTTTAGAATAATTTACACTATTGCATTATATTAAGTTTAATTATAACTTAGTAGGCTACGACTACATACCATACATAATATATATATATTTTTTTTTCATAGAGTAATAAAAGTAGTTTCTTATTTTCTTTCTATTACATGAATAACTTTATAAATGAAACAGGTTATTTATGGTTACATGTAACATATAATACATAACTACTTGCACAATACTCACTTTATAAAGACAAGTTACCCATACAGTTGTCTATGTATTAGTACACTTATTGGAGTGTTTTTAGTTTTATCATGAAGCATTATTTCACATTTGCTTATTGGGTAAAGACGAACCTATCTAGTCTTCAGCACAATTACATATAGTTATGAACACTGTTTAATACAATAATATTATTGTTTTTAGTAAAAAAGTTTTTTTATATGTGACTGCATGTTTCACAAAAAGTAAGTTAAAAAGTAAGCTAGACCTGCTTACTATGTTATGTGAGTTGGTTTTTATTTAACATCATACCACTTTAAATAAGAGTGGCTTTTAAATTGATTGTACTATAAATAGTTAATTAAGTAAGTGGATTATGTCTGAAGAAGTTGCTCAAACGTTGAGCGAAGAAAAGCGCTTTACAACAATAAAACTTGTGTTCCGTCATCATCTCCTGTGGGCTTTGGCTTTAGCCTTCTTTTGGTGGATTAGTTCGTTTTTTAACCTAGTTCAAATACTTGTTACAGCTGTAGCAACCATCATTTTTCTTCACTTAAAAACAAACAAAACAAAAAAAAAAAAACAAAGGCCTCAATCATAAAAACTCACAGACCATCTCAAGTCCTTATCCCTCTTCTCAGTATCATAGAGGCTACTGAGAGGTGACCTCTGTCTTGAGTATAGAGCCTAAAAAGACCATTTTCTCTCAGAACTATTACACATTTGTAAGTCCAGTGATATCAAACACATCCACTCAAGGGACCTTAATCTCGTTTACAAGATTGGTAGGATTTGTTCTAGGTATTACGTATGCATCACAGTTAATACTATTTCTATGGAACCAGTTTTCCCTCCACCTAAAGCACTTATCTTACTCTTTTCAAGCGCAAGTTGGATGAAGGGATGAATCACCACGCATTCACCCTGGTTTACCACCAATGGCTCTAATAGGTAAGGTAAAAATGTATGCAATCATCCTAGGAGACTCATAAAGCAAAGGATAAGAGCTAAGAATTACCATGTAAATTTAGGGCTAGACTTTTTAAAATCTTCACAGATGAATAGCCTAGTAAGTACCTATGAACCAAGAGCTAAAGTCTATTATTTTAATGGTTCTTTAGTATAGAATTTATTTCTTCAAACAACATGACAGTAATGGTGTGCAAGAGGCAGACTGTAGTTCAGGCATAATTGTATGGAAGATACAGATTATTACAACATATCAAATCAGTTATGATTTTATGGAAGGCACAGATTTCGACAACATATCAAATGAGGAATGATTGTATGGAAGACATAGATTATGACAACATATCAAATCTGGAAGACACAGATTATGATAACATCAAATCAGGCATGATTATATGCAGGACACAGATTATGACAACAAATCAAATCAGGTATGATTGTATGGAGGACACATTTATGACAACAAATCAAATCAGGTATGATTACATGGATGACACAGCTTATGACAACATATCAAATCAGACAGGATTGTATGGAAGCCGCAGAATCCGTGGTGGTGCAGCGGTAGTGTTGTCGCCTCTCAGCAAGAAGTTCTTCTGTTCTATTCTTGACTGGAGTGCCTTCTATGTGGAGTCTGCATGTCCTCCCCACAGTCGAGTTGCGTAAATGGGTGTTCTTTCATTGAAGGTTGGGCATCGAGCTGGCACCTCGGCACCATAAAAATCTACTGCCAATCATTAGCGGACCGGAGTTCCACTGTGGCGACCCCTAACTGGGAAAAGCTGGAAGAAGAAGAAGAAGATCAAATCAAGCATGATTGTAAAGAAGACACAGATTATGATAATGTACCAAATCAGGCATGATTGTAAGGACGACACAGATTATCAAATCAGGCATGATTGTATGAAACACAAAGATTAACAGATTATGATAACATGTCATATCAGGAATTATTGTATGGAAGACACAGATTATGATAATATATCAAATCAGGCATGATTGTATGTAAGACACAGATTATAACAACCTATCAAATCATGATGCCATGTGGTATATCTAGTTCAGACTGGTTTTGCATAAATCAGATCAGTTATTTGAAGGGTTTGTTTTATAATATTCTAATATAAGAAAACTGTGCACAGGACCTGCTCATATTAATATTATGCATTCACAATACAACACTCTAATGCACTACTTGTTTATTGGTAGTTATTCAATCACCCTAAACTGTGCAATGTAAGCTAGCAATGCAAATCTAGAAAAATATAAAGGCACAGGGCCTACACATGCACAATATGAATGGTAACATAGAAGAACTAGATTCTGCTAAAAGATATATTTTCAAACAAGGATATTGTTTGCATGGACACAAAGATCCATCCATCCATCCATCCATCCATCCATCCATCCATCCATCCATCCATCCATCCATCCATCCACAACCCCTTTTTCCCATTTTTTGCACATGGGGTCAGGGTGTTACTTCAACAGTGACAATCATCTAGGAGCCAAGGTTTACACTGCCACTCTGCTAGATATCTGCACAAAAAGTTTTATAACCACAAATACATTATCATATTATTATAGACATATTAAATATGACATTGGTGCATAGCAAAACATAAGAGACTTTTCAGAATAAAAAAAAAAATCTGCAACTGCCTTGCAACATAGTATAAACTATTTTTTTCAGACAATTTTCAACTCTCAAAAGAGGTGATTTTCCTTTCAGCATTCAGAAAATGCATTACCTCCACTAGAAAAGTACTAAAGATGGATGGATAATTATTACCACTCAGATTTATCAGGGGGGACTTTCCTACCAAGATGTTTCAAAGTAGATCAGTGGCATCTGTTGCTGATGAAGGTTACATATAATGATTTCTTTCATTTGAATTCATAGGTGAACTCTAGGCTAATTGGCCTGAAGGGTAATTCTGAGACTAGTTAATAACTTTAAGTCCAAATCAAATAATGTACTTTGTGTTAGTAAGGTGAAGACCATAACCATTATAACAACATTGTCCCTCTGTGTATGCCTCTTTATGTAATAAAATACTCAGGATTACATTTTTTTTATAATAAAACTACTTCAGGACTAGTATCTGTTTCATATCTCCCTTTCTCTCACATGAGTCTCATATTTTAAATCACCATCCTTCATAGTTTTCCATTTCTGTTTACGGTATTTAAAAAGGTGAGCACAGGGTCACATTAGCTTAATTAGATAGCACCATTTATTTTTAAATTCATTATTTTTGTATTATCTTGGGTAATGCTTGGAAAAGGTAGACTCTGAAAAGTCTAAAAAGCACTGTTATAAGGTTTCATGGAAATATAGTCACCTCATGCTGTAAAGCATGGCATTTACTGAAGATAAGTGTCCTGAATTGTATATAACTAAATTAATGTCTTTTGGCTTTTCCCAGTTAGGGGTTGCCATGGCAGAAGTCTGGTCCACTAATGACTGGCAGTGGATTTTTACAGTGCTGAGGTGTCAGCCCGAGACCTATCCTTCAAAGAAGGTACACCGATTCCTGCACACACCTACCTACATGTCTTTAAACATCACTCGACCATGGGTAGAACATGCAGACTCCACACAGAAGGCGCTCCAGTCGAGAATTGAACCCTAGAACTTCTTGCTGTGAGGTGACAATGCTAACTGCTGCACCACCGGGGCCTGGTCCTGAGTTGTATATAACACTGAAGAATATGTACCATCAGACTGGCTATACCTGCTACCCTCCATTGCCCTAGGTGTTCTACCCACTATTGTACCCATTCCCTCACTGTATACTTAATAAAATAATTTTATAAAATTACAATTTCAACTTAATTCCTTTTACTGTAATTTGCAATAATTTAATTGTGATTTAATTTATGCCAATTTCTTGGCATTACTTAGTATATCCAGTTTAAAATGTGAACAGATTCATTTTGACTCATAGATGGCCATTTCATGTAAAATATTTGAGAAATGAACTATCATTCATGAATATTCAATGACCCATTTTTTTGCAGGGAAGCAAGTCTGTCTGCTTTCATTTGTGGGATGTCACCCTCCACATCTTTTGAACTTATGTATACCAACTTTGTGGTTGCACAACAATAAAGAAAAAGGCAAACTTCACTGTTGGTAAAATAGTTTTGGCAAAAGTGCTTCAAACTTTTTACATTTACCAACATTAAGGTTGCAAGAAAGAGGCAAACTTCACTGCTGGTAAAATAGTTTTTGCTAAAGTACTTCAGTCTTTTTATATTTATCCAAATTATCTTTGAGAAATAATCAGGAACCTTTGTGCGCATATTTGTGGTGGTCATGTTCGTCTTCAGTACAACATCTACAAACCAGTCAAGCTAACATTTTTCAGAAAGACAGCAGAAGTGTTCTCTGTAACCTTATGTTTCAGAATGTAGTAAAACTGTTATGTGTGTCCACGTTTACCACTTATTGTTAATATAGTCATTTTTTTTAGTTTTTTTTAAGTAAAGTTATCTTGGCAAGTCTGTAAGGAATTTCTTTACTGTATGTAGTGTGCCTAGCTTTACTGCTGTTCTGGATATGGAAATTGAATTTAAGATTGTTGTTGATTAAGGAATTTCTTTACTGTATGTAGTGTGCCTAGCTTTACTGCTGTTCTGGATATGGAAATTGACTTTAAGATTGTTGTTGACTGCCATGACAAGTAGTTTTGTATGTCGGGTAACTTCACCCATAGCATTATTTAAGGAAAAAATTCCAAAGTTGTTTTTTTCATTGAAAAGGAATTTTGAGAAAAAAGAGAAGTCATTTAGTTTTTTGAGTGGATTTAGTAACTGGTGCTTATCCTATATCCAACTTAGAACAGAGATAATGGCTACTTGAGTAATTCTCTGAAGATGTATTAGGTTGTTGAAAAGGCATATTAGGGTAGAATCAACATTATATTGTATGAGGAAAGCTTGCTGGAAGGCTATATGTAAATTGTTAGTGGATACATTTCCTACTTTATAAAGGGGGACAATGAAGAATTATTTCCATGGAAAAGGAACATATGATTCCTTGGAAGATCTGTTAATTAGAAGAGACATCGGATAGGCTATGGAGCTAACAGTTAGCTCAAGCTATTCTGCTGGGAGATTATCTACTGAAGGAGAAAAGGGTTTCAGTTTAAGAAGTAGTGATTTGATGTAAGGTGTTGGCATCAGTTTTAGGGTGAAATGGGAACACAGGAACATATGATTCTTTGATAAATCTGTTAATTAGAAGAGAGACAGGATAGGCTATGGCACTAGCAGTCAGCTTGAACTATTCTGCTGGGAGATTATCTACTGAAGGAGAACAGAGTTTCGGTTTAAGAAGTAGTGATTGGATGTAGGAGGTTGGGATGAGTTTTGGAGTGAAACAGGAGGTGTTTGCTGTCTGAAGGAAAGGCAAGCCATGTCAGGATAGTTGGAAGGAAAATATTTAGTAAGTGCTTTAATGCTTTCTATAAAATGTGTATTAAACTGAGTGGCTATTTTGGAAGGAGTGTTATCTGGCATAGGAGTAGGAGTAGAGAACATTATTAAAAGAAAACCAGAAGTTGTTAGGGTTGGAAGATTGATTTACTAAGGGGTTACTGAAGTATATTTTCTTGCCTATAATAATCTGTCTTTTAGTGCAGTTACATAGTTCTTTAAATTGCTGTAGGTTTTGGGGAGATTGATATTTTAATCATTCTTTCCAATTCCTATCTCTTTCATACATTAGGCACTTTTTGAGTGGATAACCAAGGAGTGTGGTTATTCTTTATTCTTTATTCTTTTTGTTCTTCTTTGAGCCAGACTATTAAGGATTTTCAGGAAAAGTGAGATAATTTGTGTACAGCTTCATTGAGTAGAGTATTTTTCAGGTTAGACCAGTTAAAGGAGATTAGAATTATGCTAAATGTATCAGGGTTTAAATTAGTGAAGTCATGTAAAGTTCTAAGTGTTGTTTGACATAATGGGTATGGAGTCTGTTCACTACTAGTGGGAAGGGATCAATTAGGAATCAAAGAGAGTGCCACTAGAGACATATTAAGTGGAATCGGACAGCAATATCCAGTTGAGAATTGAGCCACTGTGTTTGGTAGAGTTATAATATGCAGGGGAGGAAAATAAGCTGTCAGTCCAAATAGCTTTAGGATATTTTCCAGGGCTGCAGCATTATTACCTGGGGATATAGAATACTATAATACATAGTCGCTTATGGTTATTTAGTTTAGGATGTGAGATGAGGAGTTCTGCGTTATGGAATTTGGGAATAAGTTTATTGTAGAGTAGGATTTCAAGATAGTCAAAGTATACTAAAGTTATCCCACCACCTTTTTTAAGCTCTATCAGTCTTGATGATATTATAACCAGGGTGTGATATTTCAGAGTCCAGTGTATGGGGTTTTGGCCATGTTTTAGCTATGGCAAGAATATCTGACATATTGTGTGAGATACAGGTGTGGAGTTCTGAAATTGCTATGAGTATTTAAGTAAATGAAGGCAAAAGTAAATGCTTTTTTAAAACATCTTGGAACAAATATATGCTTCTTGTAGAACTGTATACTTGTTACATAGTCTTTTGTACTGAGAACTGTTGTAGAGACATTATGTAGCATGTTAGGCATGCTGTATCAAGACCATACTGGAGTGCACCTTAAGATATGCCAAAGCAGTAGACGTGGGTTTTATGCAACCAAAACATATGCTGTAAGATGCCATGGGTTGTAAGTAACCCATCAAAACTCAAAATCCTCAAACTCTGTCTTTCAAAGTAAAATCATTTGAAAGACAAAGTTTTGAAACTTTAATAAAATCTATTTCTAACTTTTCATTTTTTTTCTTTGCAGGGGGCAAGACCCACTGCACCAGTCCAATAAATTATATGCACGAACTCTGAAATTGTACAATATCAGGGAAAGGGTGAAACTACCTTACCATGGTATTGTGGGATTTCACTGAGAGCACTGAATGTCACACACTCTCCATTCAAGGTACGTTATTCAATAACTTTGATTCGAATAACATGCATGCATAAAAAGTGTAGTTCAACCACAATGCCGGCAACAAATGCTGCAAATTTATGTATGCATGACATATTGGAGATTAAATGAGTTCTTTGCATTTCATATGGGTGTCATAAAGAGAGCACCAGCAGGAGTCTTGTATTACCTTAATGGAGTATTGATATGTGTGTTTTTGGGATGACTACATTTGGATATGTTACAATGTCTACACTATCTAACTAGATGGTTCTGAGGAATTTTTGTATGTAGGACATGGCATTATAATTGAGATGTGTACCAGATATGTGAGTCATGTGATTTTCTGGTGTGCTGCATGGTATACTAGTTATGTTAGGAACACAGAAAAATAGGACCAATACTAGGTTACCTATCACAGGAACCATATGATGCCTAGCTATATACACTTTTAAGCAGAGACACATAAAAATTCCTACCACTGTTTACTAACACATAATAGTGTCTACCTCCCAAAACAAGCAGGGCTCTACATGATAAACCGGGTGTAAATTCATGTCTACCCATCCAAACAACAAGACTAGACTTAAAGGCAGACAAAGCAATACTTTGCTTGATCTGTACTTGTAAGTTATTCCATAGACTGGAAAGTTGAGTTAGTAATCTATCCTTCCAGTGAGTCTTGCTTAGTTGATGGTATAGATTTACGGGTTACCTATTACAACCACGAAACCGCAATTGCGCGAATACGGAAACGTTGGCACATATTGAGCGAACCGGGAAAACACAGAACATCCTGAAGTGCGAAATTCAAAATGTCGAATCATCATAGTTGGCTCTTCTCTGGTAAAGCTCCTTAAGGTAAGTGTGCAATAGTTATGGACATTAGGGTTAGGGTGCAGGTTAAGGTAAATGCATACATAGGAATATATGTAAGCTTTAGTTTAGGGTTAGAAGTAGGGTTTTGTAAAGTGTATGTATGTGGATTATTTATTTTGCTTGAGTATAGCTCTTTAACGTAGTTGTGCAATAGTTACGGACCTTAGGGTTAGGGTGCGAGTTAAGGTAAGTGCATACATAATACTATATGTGAGCTTTAGTTTAGGGTTAGAAGTAGGGTTTTGTTATTTTGTTTTGGTAGGTAGTATGTAGCGGGTGGTGGGGTTGGCCAACTATGCCGATTCGTCATTTTGAATTTCGCAGTTCAGGACGTTCAGTGTTTTCGCGGTTCGCTTAATATGTGTCGATGTTTATGTACTCACGTATGTGAAATTTCACGGTTTTGATATAGACCCAATTTACGACCCTAGTACAAGTTTTTGTAGATCCACTTTTTTGTGAAGAAATAGGGGGGTCAAATAGAACTTGCTCTTTCATGACTCAATAAAAAAGCGACAACACAGATCACCGCAGAGCAGCTGGTCGGCTACTAAGTATAAGGAGAGCTTTGACTGTTTAGCAGGTTTGTTGAAGGATTTAGCACCATTAATTTTATTGGTTAAAAATCAATCGATCCTTTCCATTTGAGTGATTTGTATATATCAAAGGTGGCAGGAGTAATGCATTACGTAGCAGTTCATGGAATGGTAGCCCTTTCTGTTCACAAACTTTTATTTTGCCTTTGGGACAGATGGTGTCTTTATTATTACATGTGTACAATGTGTGGCATCCAGTATTTCAAGGAGGTGAGCATTATTGCAGAAGACACACATGATGTTAGAAATCTCCTATGTGTAGCATGCTTAGACACCATATGTCATCATCCATATGTAGAAGCATTATACTGAAGAACTTGTTTTGTGTTTTGGAGACAGAGGCTTGAGAAATACCCAATGGGCCTAGCTGTTCTGACTGGTATATATTGCTGTGATGAAAAGATCTATATACTTCATGCTCTACACAAGTATGTGTAGGCCAAGAATTCCTATCAATTGCTATCAATTCTTTATGCGGGCAACCCATCAAACAAGACCACATAATATTTCAGTGAACCCAAAAGTTGTCAATAATCCCTTGATTTGTTTGTAAAATTAATGCAAGTAACCCACTGACATTAGCATTTATGGTGGCACCAGGTGGCACCTCATGATAGTTGCAAAGAACCTGCAGTCTATCATAATCTGAGATAGTAAAACTATAAATGACAATTCTGCTTAGGAATATAGTATGCTGCTACTGTAGCTCTGAATACTCTTGTTATGTGTAGTGATGAAAATTTGTGGTATGACTGGACGTATTTTACTCTGGTGGACAGGTCTGCAGAATTTTCTATATGGTCAACTATAAATTGCATCTATGTCCACCTTGTATGCATTTTATTATCATTAGAACCTCATTTTGCTATGCTATCTCTTTCATGGGTCACTATATAGTAATTTGCATTCAACTTACCTTGTGCTTTTGGGCTCATTACACTGCAGAAAACATGAGGCAATGAAGCGCTGCTACAGTGTGGCAGTCTGTATGCAGCTGATTTTAGCACATGTGCATTGTGTGTTACACAATCAGTTTACAAACCTCAGGCAATATTTTTCATTTTTATTACAGTTTTTGTTTAAATTTAGTTTTGCTCTAACAATTTATCAACAAGTACTTATTTAAGAAGCTATTTAACAAACTTGAACTTGAATAATGCAACCCAAAAACTAAACTTCACAAGGAAATAATATATAATTGATGGGTTTAAGAAATGTTAAAGTAGTGCTATCATAAATTGTGAGATGTGAAGCACAGGAAAGAAAATTACAAAGTCAAAAACAAAGAATTAGGATAGAGCTGACCAAACATAGGAATTATTTGGCAGAACAAAATTTTAAAAAGCTGAAGGACAATTTGTAACATTATGATTTGCTATGAATGTATTTGGCTCATTGTTTGTATAAGTTAGCCCAACGGTGATAACTTTGGAGGATTCATAAAATGTCACTGTGAGGTTGTGGTTATGCCCCATTATAATAAACAATTGTTTGAAAAGAAGAAGAAAAATGGTATTAACTAATGAGAACTTATTTGGGCATTTGACTTGCACTTAGCCTTTTTGCATCATTTCTCTCAACATGGACATTACATACATTTGTATACAGATTAGATCAACAGCATGACATGTCGCACTGCTGTTAGCATGATCACAGGAGGACAGAATACTGACAGCCAATCAAACAAAATGTCTATTGTTTCATCCAGTCAGTGTGAAATGTTTAATTCTAACACCATGCTACCTCCAGCATGGCAGTATTTCCCTACTTGTTATCCTAAATGTTGCCCTGCTTGTTTCCTGGTATGTTGAATCTTGAAATGGACTTTATGTTCATAGTGTAAATATTGTAAATAATGTTGCTTTTACTAACTCTAACTAAATTAGTAATGATCTTGTCACATCATGCAGAATATTCCTAGCATGCTCAATAATATAGTTATGAGAGGACCCAGTACCCTGGTACCATCAAATAATACACTGCAACAGTCAGCACAGAAGGCAGAACAGCACCATCAGCCAGTGACAGTTCTGTGGATCAGGATCAAATGGCAGCTGTCCAGCCACTACTAGACAGCAGTGGACACCGTGCATGGCACTACAGATGAAGCATTGAATTCAGTCCAGTTTGTGGGCACTGATAACCACACAGTGACAGTGCAGTGTATTCCAATGTAGTGTCACACAGATCAGATGTGATGGATGTAGTGTAAATATCAGGCTATGCTTTCAGTGCATGGTTGAGCCACACTATGCTTCAGACATTCCTACATTTACTAGTCAAGAAGGAGGTAGTGTGAATTATGTTCATTGTCATAACACATATTTGTCTGCACATCTTGGTTGGTAACATTTCATAGTACTCTGACACAGTGGTCTCTAGGTGATGGGTATTTTGAGTAATAAACAATTGACCATGGCCTAACAGGGGTCTGAATGGAGAGATGATAAAATCAGCAAGGAAAGTAGAGTAGTATTGCTGGAACTGAATTCATCCTCAAGTCTTGGTGAGTGCCTTCATGAGGGAGACCCTGCTTTTACAAAATCTCACCAAGACAACACTGATACATACATTCTATTTTATATAGCGTTTATCATGGACAGAAGTAGGTTAAAAATCAAAAGACAGATGGTGCACAAGTCTCAGTACCAAAAAAAGTGTTCAATCCTAGTACGTGCACTGGTGCTATAACTGGAAAAAATGACTGTAGTTAATCCTAAAGGCGTGGAAATAAATGAAGTTTGGCCTGGCTCAGAGAGAGAATGTCCACCCCACCTCCTCATTAGCAGGAAGTAGTAGCCCACAGAACCCACAAAAACTAACAAGCCAAAGAAAGAGCCATAAAGATGATAGACTGGACTATTGAGGATAAGAAAGAATTTATGTATTCTTAGTATTATGCAAGAAGACCAACATTTCTGGATAGAAGACATACAAAAAGATTAAGACAGAAATTAGAGGAAAGAAAAATACTTGCACAAGCAAAACTGTCAAAAGCTTCAAATACAATTCTTTTGTTCATTAATACACTAGATTCATGGAAAACATTATATAGACCAAAAAACTTGGACCAGTTGGAAAAAAGAAACAACTGAGGAAGTGCAAAATATAAAGAATAAAGTCTAGACACTTTTGAAATGTTTAAAAAGAAACATGGACATGGGAAAGAGAGGTCTGATATGATCAATGTTTATGCAAAGGAGAAAGATAAACTATTCAATACAAAAAGGTAGCTCCAATGATATTTTAAGAGAAATACAGATGTGGAAAACTTCACAATACAAAAATTAAGATCACAAAGGGGGAATTTAGAATAGAAGATTAGTAAAGTAGACATTAAACAAATAGAAGCTGAAGTTATGCAATGCTTGTGAAGTGAAGTATTTAAAGTAGAAAGTCTAACACAGGTTATGTCACAGCATAATGGATCAATGAGTCCCCAAAGTAAGGAGAAACGGGAGGAGCAGAAGACATCTGAAGAAATATGTCCATGGGAAAGAAAATGAGTTTTAACATGGTGCAATATTTATGCAAAGGAGAAAGCAAAGCTAATCAATAAAAAAGTAGCACCAAAGATATTGAAAAGAAATACAGGAAAGATATCCAAATATGTGAAAATTTGCTATTCAAAAAATAAAAAAACAATGGGGGAAACTAGAAAAGATGATTAGTAATGCAAAAGTTAAATAAATAGAAACTGAAGTTATGGATTACCCATGAAGTGAAGGATCTAGTGTGGAAAATCTAACTCTGATAAAATCACAGCATAATAGAGCAATGAGTCCCCAAATTAAGGAGAAACCGATGGAGTGAGAAGCGTCTGATTAGTTGCCATATGAAGATACTTTGGAGCCTTCAGTGGGAAACCAGTATTAAAGTTCAATTGGAGTTGCTCAGAAAAGGGAAGGAACAGGAAACAGTGGCAACTCTGACATAGTCAATGTTATAGAGTGATAGTCTAGTGAGCTCCCATGTGAAAGAGGAACAAATGATGCAAGATGAAGCTGAAGAGAATATGTCACAGGAAGATCTTCTGGAACTTTCAGTAGAATGCCCCCAAGGAAACAGAGAACAAAGAATGTGCCCCATGTTTAGAATAAAATGATCTAAGGTAAAAGCTGATTTAATAGGGATGGATAGACATATTATGTTCAATGAAAGAAATCACTTACAGAAAGTCAATAAGACCCAAAATGTTAGAAATTTAAAAAAAAAAAACAAATGATCACAGTAACCAATACTGTTCACAGAAATTCATTTGATATAACAGAAGTAAATAGAATATATTACTGTGCAGCTAAACTAATAACAGATCTTACCACAAGAACACAGGATAATAAAGGAAAGGAAGGGAAGAATATCATATAATTGCTGGAGCCTACCTGTGTCCTGACAGAGTGCTCTTCAAACTATCTGGAGATATACAGAGCTGAGTATATTTTTCTGGCACTTCAGAGTTAAATACTGGTAATTGTTGTTTGACTAATTTTATATCATTGCTGGCTGACTTCAGAGTTGTGCACTGTTATTTTTGCTTCACTGTATAGTTTTTCAGATCTTTGCTTAAGGTGCTGGGTTTTCCTCTACCCACCCCTCCCTATTCCTGTCTTGTTATTTAAATTTGCTGGCTTTTGCAGTTGCCCACCCCCACTGTAGATTTGATCTGGGACACTCCCCCAGTCCCATCTATTTACCTCATTCTACCTAATAGACTCCTTCTGCACTTGTTTTTAGTCATTTTTAATTTAATTGCATTTTTTAAACTGTTTGGTCTAACATTGCTACATACTCAAGTGTACTAGCTTGCACTGCATTTGAATTGTTTTTACTGCTGTTTTAGCTACTTTTCTGTATATATAAAAAAAAGAACTTTCCTGTAACTAGTGCAGTCCAGATTCAGATTTGCTGTATCCAGGACTGTATGCAAGCTTCTGATCCCCTCTAAGCTTTCTGTGTTAGAGGGAAGCCTTCTAGCTTATCAGTGGGAGTGGTAAGCACTAGGTAACCTATCTACCACATAAGGAGTGGTTCTGGACCAGAAATTGTAGTTATTGGCCGTTTGGGTAGTTTTTCCATCTCTCTTAACTTTCTGATTTAAAAGCCTGCATTTGCATTTGTTTCCCCCCTTCCTGTAACTAGTTTAGTCCAGATACAGATTCTTAGTTTTAGCACTTGAATTTGCTTATTCGTGATCAGCACTTGTCCAGAACTTGTAAGCACTAAATAACCTACTAATTACTACAGCACTCAACCTTCCTCATTACCTAGAGGAAAACAGTTTTGGTACCCCTCACTTGCTTAGAGAAAAACAGATCTTGTACTCACTTTCCTCACTTATCTAGAGGAAAACAGTTTTTTATTCAGACATGTCCAAGGGTCAGCTCCCAGTGTTCTCTCCTGTCTATCTGATGAATCTGGGCATCTTGGGGCAATGTAGAAATTACCTCATGTACACAGACAACCCTCTCCTCCTACCACCCAACACTACAACCTGTGAGAGATGCACTTATCTAGCCAAACTGGAGGTAAAGCTCTCTCCAATCAAGACTGAACTTGACAGTCAAGAGGAGAAAGAAAACACTTGCACCACACCACACTCATCACATAGTCTCACTAAATCTACACCACCAAAATCCACACATAGTAACACAAAAACATTTGCAGAGGCTCTCAACAATAATCTAAGCAACAGACACCTCCAAAGCAGAAATGCAAGCAACCTCCATCTCCCAACACAACCTAAATGACACAGCCTGCAGACTCAGTGTGCTACTCAACGACAGTCAATAAAGCAAAACAACGTACCCAACACACTAGTCATAGTTGACTCTATAGTCAGGCACACTGATGTCCCACTCACCAGGATAAACAAGGAGAAGATTACTGTCATCTGCCTGTCAGGTGCCAGGATCCGCCACATAACCCACACACTCAGGTCACTCCACAACAAGTACAGATATGACTCTGTCATTGTCCATGTTGGTGTGAATGACCTGAGATGTACCTCCCTGGACTATATGAAAAGAGACATGGAAGAGCTCTCCGATCTTGTAGCCCAGGCAGGTATGACCCTAGCCCTGAGTAGCATTCTGCCAACCCCCAGAATGATGCCGCAGTACAAGGACAAAATGATTGACTTCAACAATTGGCTAAGCTTCTGGTGCCATTTTAAAGGGCTCCAGTATCTGTCTGCCTGGCATGACATGGTGGACAGACCATGATACTTTGCCAGACATGGCCTGCACCTATCACCCCTGGAATTCCGGTACTGGCTAAGGTAATTGCCACCCCTATAGTGCCTTTTTTAGGCAAGGTTCAAATGACAAATTCACCACTGTAACAGGAACAGGAAAGCAAAAACTGAGGGTGATGCTACTCAATGCTCTAAATCTCAAAATGCACTCACTCGAGACACGCCTTAAAATGGAGAACATCGATATCTGTGCAGTGACTGAGACCTGGTTCAAGGCTCCAGAGAGCACCTCTGCACTACCAGGCTATAACTCATACCACACTTTTCGGCCATGTAACCTGGACCAGAACACCAAAGGCAGAGGTGTGTCCATATTCATAAGGATCAGTAAAACCACAACAGGCACCCAAAGAGGCAGAAGGTAATAATAAAACACGAGCCTGTAGGTGTAAGCAGCAGCAGGTTTAATCACATAAACGCCACACAATACAAAGTGTTTTCATCCACCAGACTTCTTCAGATGTAAAATGAATGAATGAAGGCTGTGCCTGCTTATATACTCCTCTTTCTGTCTCTTTGGGTGCCTGTTGTGGTTTTACTGGATGTGCATCATGTTACCCTGCTGCAGTCATCACACTTGGGTTATCCTGCCATCAGGCGGTCCCGCAGTCGGCCTGAATTCCAAAGTCTTGGACCGGCGTCGGTTGCTGTCACTTCTTCCCTGATGTCAGTGCGCCAGGGGTATATAAGAGGCATCCGACACCATTTTCTTCAGTCTTTTTTGCCGCACAGTGCCCAAAGCAGAAGCAGTTCGCAAGTGCCAGTCGGCCGACACCTGAGATTTTCGATTCAAATTTTAGTCCAAAGTCTTCAATAAAGCTAAGTACCCCATTGGGGAACCTTTTCTTGCCTCAGTCCAATGTCAGAAAAAGTTAACAATTGCATTTCTTGTAGGAAGCAAATACCTCATAAGGACTTCCATTCCTATTGTATTCCTTGCCTAGGCCCAGACCACGACGTCACAGGTTGTCGGTTTTGTTCTAGGTTTAATAAACGAACGATCAAACGCCGTTTTGACTTCGTACGACATTACTTTGGTAGGAAATTTAATTATATCATGCCATCGGAGCAGCCAACGACCGGCATACATAAAAAACGCAAGGATAAGGACAGGCAGCCTAGGAACAAGCCAGACTCCGAGGCCTCTGCTGGGCCTGTCACCGGCTCTCCGGTTTTCAGTGAGGTGACTACGCAGCCCCTGACGACCGCAGAACTGGAACCCCAGACAGCTGTGGAGTCTCAAGCAGAGTCTACTAGGCTGATGCAGCCATCTTCTGACACCGGAGCAGAAGTAGACCCCGGTGCAGTGGAAACACCTTCGGTTGCAGAAGGTGTCTTCAGACCGACTACACTCACCATTAAATCTTATGCTAAGCTTAAAACTCCTTTAAAACCTAAGAAGACTGTACATCAGTCTACAGTTTAAGGCCCCATGTCTAAGAAACAGATGCTTAAGATGGCTGAAGATTTGATTACCCTAATCAGGGGTTCTCATCCCATTCCTGATAAAAGACCAAGACAAGAGGAGGATTATGCTTCCTCTGACCAGGTTTCAATTTCCTCAGATTCTTCTGAGGAACAGGATTACACTTTTCCACCTTATGAAGACTCTGATGCTGAAGACTCTATTCTCTCAGCATCTCCCCCCTGAAGACTACTCCTTTGGGGAAACTTTACATACCATGAGGGAACATTTCCACCGGGAAGGCCAGGACTACTCTGATTCTAAGAAAAGGCTCCGAGAGTTCCTTTTACTACCCCTTGCTATCCCTCCAGTTTTAGATATTGTGGATGATGTTTACTTGGAGTCTAGTTTAAATCCAGACTCTCTACCTCCTGCTCCAGCCAAACCATACAGATACTACAGAGTACCTGACTCGCACAAATTCCTTTATAAAAGCCCTGTGGCTGACCCAGAAACAATTTCCCAGGGTCCTAAGGGAGCTAAAGCTTCTATGGCTAAAAATCCTGTGCCCTCTGAAGGGATTCCAGAGCCCTAGATAGATGGGGAAAGAAAATATACACCTCAGCAACTCTGGCTATGAGAGCATTAAATTGTCAGTTTCACATGCTGAAATATCAGCAATTCCTAATGTCTCAATTAAAACAAAAAATGATCACACATACTGAACAGTCTGAATTCAAGGAAATGCAGGATCTGTTGCATGCAGCTGAACAGGTGGGCAAACATACTTTACAATGCGGATTTGATTCATTGGAAGCTTCCTGTAGAGCAGCTGTTACTGGCTCTGTCATACATAGACATGCTTGTTTAAAAGAACAAACCCTTCCTGATCATGTTAAAGCTAAATTATTGGATGCACCTTTACAGCAGGATGTATTATTTGGTGTCAAAGCAGAAGAGGTTTTAAAGAAAATGGAGGATAAGGCAAAGTCTATGCAGATGGTCAAGGATTTTTTGCAGGTACAACCCCCTCGTTTCAGCAGAAATTGGCCAACAAAAAACTGGTCCTTTCCAGCTTCTGACAGATCACAGAGGGGCAAATACAGATGCCCAAGGGACAGAGGTCAGTCACAAGGCCCTTACAAACCTCGCCAATGGGGTACTGCTACCCAGAAAGGAGGAGAAGACAGGCCCCAAGCTAGCAGAAGACAAACACAATGACTCAGTCCTCAAACTACCAAGCAAATCTCTCCTGGCAGCTCCCTTGGGAGGAAAATTAGCATTTTTTGCAGACAACTGGCACATCATCACAAAAGACAAATGGGTCCTAAACATTGTCTCTCAAGGATACAGATTCCACTTTCATACCTTACCAAGGATAAAAGGAATGCCAAACCTGCCACCAAATCAATGGGCAGAGGCACAAAAACAAATTACAGCTCTCATGGACATGACAGACATTCAACAGGTACCTACACAGGAGCAAGGATAAGGATTTTACTCAAGGCTCTTTCTAGTCCCAAGAAAGGACAAAGCATGGAGACCCATTCTGGATCTTTCAATTCTGAATACCTATCTGCAAGTACCAAAATTCAAGATGCTTACACTACAGCAGCTTCTTCCCATGCTGGGCAAGAATGCTTGGCTAGTAACGTTGGACCTCAAGGAGGCATACCTGCATGTCCCTATCAGACAAAATTGCAGAAGATACCTCCGCTTCATTGCAGGTTCAACGCATTATCAATTCTCTGCACTGCCCTTTGGCTTATCTACTGCACTCAGGGTCTTCACAAAATGCCTGGCACCAGTAATTGCATACTGTAGACAAAGAGGAATTCAAATATACCCATACTTGGACGACTGCCTTATTCAAGCAGAAAGCAAGGACATTCTTTTAAAGCATCTGGAATTTGTCAAACACCTTCTAAGTTGCCTAGGGTACACAGTAAATGAAAAGAAATCAAAACTAGTGCCCTAACAAAACATAATATTCCTGAGTGCCAGCTTGAATATAACGGCCCAGATGGCTTATCTCACACCAGACAAGCAACAACAGCTGACTCAATATTTCAAAATAATGGCAACAAAGACCCAATTTCCTGCAAGAAAGATTCTGCAGGCTTTGGGATTCATGGCATCTTGCATACTACTAGTACCATTTGCAAAACTGCATATGAGGAAATTACAATGGTACCTGAAAAGCATATGGACTCAGCACAGCCACAGCTTGGAAACAATGATACCACTCATCCCCTGCCTTCAACAGGAATTTCTATGGTGGGCACAGGCATGTCACCTCAACAAGGGTCAGCCTTTCACCTTACCCACAGCCAGGCAAACTATGACAACAGATGCATCGGACTATGCCTGGGGAGTACACATGGCAGGACAGTGCATTCAGGGCAAATGGACTACAGATCAGAAGCATCTGCATATCAATCAAAAAGAAATGCTAGCAGTACAGAATGCCCTAACAGCTTTCAAGGACTTCTTACACCCAGGACAACTAATAATAAAGACGGACAATACCACAGTAATGTGGTACATAAACAAGCAAGGGGGCACACATTCCTACCCTCTATGCAGGCAAGCAATGACCTTGTGGAACACTGCACTGTCTTACCAGGTTCAATTACAAGCACAATTCCTGCCAGGAAAGAAAAACACATTGGCAGACGACCTAAGCAGAAACATCATGAATCCACACGAGTGGAAACTAGATCCACAAGTACTTGCAATGATAGCTCAAAAATGGGGACGGCCAGAAGTAGATCTGTTTGCAAGTCCTCAAAACTACCAACTTCAAAAATTTTGCACAAGGACATTCCATCCACAAGCTTGGAAAGTGGACGCCCTCTCATTCAGTTGGAAAACATTAACAGTGTATGCCTTTCCTCCACTGCCTCTTCTAGCAAAGGTACTTCTGAAAGTCAGATTAGAGAGGCCACAAATTATACTCATTGCACCATACTGGCCACGCCAGCATTGGTATCCAATTCTAAGGAACATGGCCCACTGCCCACCATGGATTTTACCACAAATTCCTCACCTGCTCACCCTGCGAGACAATCAGATTCTACACAGCCAGCTCAAGACTTTAAACCTGGCTGCATGGCAAATTACCTAAACAACCAGCCAACACCTCTATCCAAAGCTGTTATGGATGTCATTCTGGAGGCCAGGAGGCCCAGCACCAGGAAAACCTATTCAGACAAATGGAAAAGATTTTGCACCTGGAACCAGGCTAAAGGCCAAAATCCCCTTGATCCAAACATTCCTCAGATTCTACAATATTTAACTGAGATGTTGCACAGAGGACTTTCCTTTTCATCTATTAAGATCCATGCCTCAGCAATTTCAGCTCATTACAACACGGATCCTCCTTTATTCTCACACCCACTCCTAAGACAGTACCTCAGAGGGGCTAAGAACATAAGACCGCCAAGGAGAGCACCAACAGCTACTTGGGATCTCAACTTTGTTCTGGAAAAACTTACACTGCCGCCCTTTGAACCAGCTTTTTCAGCTGATTTAAAATTTATTTCATGGAAAACTGTCCTGCTACTAGCAATAACCTCAGCTAGAAGAGTCTCAGAGCTACAGGCACTAATGGCAGTGGAGCCTTTCCTCATTTTTCATCAAGACAGAGTCTCTGTATGAACTAACCCTTCCTTTATGCCAAAGGTAGTATCCAGTGTGGCCCTAAACCAAACCTTTCATTTGCCCACCTTTTTCCCAAATCCCCAGAACAAAGGAGAAAGACTCCTGCACTCTTTGGACATTCACAGGCAATTACATTACTACTTGGATAAAACTAAGGCTTTCAGAAAAATTGACCAGCAATTTGTAGCCTATGCTACAGGATCACAAGGAAAAGCTATCTCAAAACAGACTATTTCTAAATGGATAGGGCATTGCATATGTTTCTGCTACACGCATTATGGGAAACCGGTACCTGTTAATAGTAGGTCCTACTCCACCAGGGCTACAGCTACATCAACAGCCTTTTTCAGGGGAGTGCCAACCAAGGATATTATGGAAGCTGCAACTTGGAGTTCAGTGCACACCTTCACCAAACACTATCACTTACCTCTATATTCTAAGACTAGAGCTGGTTTTGCCACTGCAGTTTTGCAGGACCTACTAGCTTCTTCTAACCCTGTTTAACTCCACCTCCCATCCTTAGCTTTGGGATTCAACCCAAGTGTGATGACTGCAGCAGGGTAACACAATGAGCATAGTACAGTTTTGTACCTACCATAAATGTAGATGTTCGAGTGTTCACCCTGCTGCAGTCCAGGTTACCCTCCCTCCATCCCCTCTGAACTAGCTGAACTTATCTATACCACTCTATCCTATACAACCTCTGTGGTGTATTTGCTTGTGCCTAAAGGTATTGTTTTATTTTTATCTATATATATATATATATATATATATATATATATATATATATATATTTTTTTTTTTTTTTTTTGCCTACCTATTGGGGGCACCTGATATCTGGGGCAAGAAAAACTGAAGAAAATGGCATCGGATGCCTCTTATATACCCCTGGCACACTGACGTCAGGGAAGAAGCAACAGCAACCAATGCCGGACCAAGACTTTGGAATTCAGGCCGACTGCGGGACCGCCTGATGGCAGGATAACCCAATTGTGATGACTGCAGCAGGGTGAACACTTGAACAGCTACATTTATGGTAGGTGCAAAACTGTACTTTCTTGGTTCTGTGGCACCCTTTCCTTGGAGGTTTTGGATTACATATTCATAAGGATATCCACACCTCCATGCTAGTTGCTCAGCATAATGCAGCCGAGGTTATCTAAGTGCAACTAACTCTGGGCAAAACTGCAATCCAAATTGTAGCTTGCTACAGATCACCCACCATGCCCCAGGATTCCCACTCCTCTTTTCTTGATGAACTGGAAAATATTAGGGTTCAACCAAACACCCTAATAATGGGTGATTTCAACTACCCCACCATTAACTGGGAAAACTACTCATGTACCAATTCCTTCACTCAACACTTTCTGGAATTCATAATCTCCAATGCCCTGGATCAACTTATCCATACCCCCACCAGGGGCAACAACATCCTAGATCTAGTCATTACCAACATGAGTGATCAGTGTTCCACACCTGATGTCAACATCTCATTGGTCCGATCCGACCATAAACTAATTACCCTAAATATCCACATCCTGCCCCCACCCCATTAAGGAAACCATGGTAAAACATTTCTCCAAAGCCAACTTCATGCTTCTTAAGACGGAAGTGGTGAACTTCATGACACTCATGCAGATGGACAATACAGTTATGACTACTGAATCCTACACAATTGCACTTTATAAGCACTTACATGAGTGCATGGATCGTGCTATCTCAAACAGAACCAAGACACTATCCTCCAAAAAAAGGAAGCCAATCTGGTAGTCCCCTACCATAAACAAACTGTACAACAGAAGGAAGAAACTGTTGCAAAAGAGAGTAAATTCCCATGAGTGGAGGAGCTCCCTGGTCAGCCTCAGTAAGAAGCTGCGATCCCTGATACAATCCTTCAAACCTAGTTATGAAAACAAAATCACCACTGATTCTAAAGACCACCACAAAGCATTCTATAGCTATGTCAAGAATCTCAATGGCAACATTCAGATCTGCTCTGAGTTACAGCACAATGGCACTAAATATACAGACCCAACTGATATTGCCAACATCCTGGCAGATAGGTTCAGTGCTAACTTTACCCCCCTCCCACCCCCTAAAGAGCCCATTTCTATACCAGACGAATGCAAGGTTCCTGTAATCATGGCTGCACAGGTAAAAACTACACTCTCCAAAGCCAAGAACACAGCATCCATGGGACCAGACAACATCCCAGGCTGTGTTCTACATGAACTACAGAACGAACTGGCACCTCACCTAAGTACCATGTTCAATCATAGCCTCACCTCAGGCTTTGTGCCTGCTGAATGGTGCACAGTGACAGTTATCCCACTGCACAAGGGGGGGAGCCACCACGGACCCCGGGAACTACCGCCCCATTAGCCTGATGAGCCTGGTCTGCAAGGCCATGGAACGTATTATCATGGAACTTATAAGCAAAGACATTGGTAATCTCAAAACTCTGGACCCCACCCAGTTCAGGTTTGTAAAAGGCAGATCATGTCTCCTAAACCTGATAGACTTCTTTGAAGCAGTCAGCAAAGCTGTTGACAAGGGTAAGGTGGTTCACACAGCCAATCTAGATCTTGCCAAGGCTTTCGACACCATCCCCCACTCTGGAATTATAGATAAACTTACTAAACTTGGTATAAATCCCTATGTCACAAGATGGGTTGCCAACTGGCTCACTGACAGAACCCACACTGAGAAAGTAGCAGACTCCAAATCCGACTTCAGACCAGTGACAAGTGGATTACCACAGGGTTCAGTCCTGGGTCCTCTCCTGTTTGGTATCTACTTCTCTGAAGTACAGGCTAACACAGAAGGTCTTTGGCTAATGAAGTTTGCAGATGACTGCAGAACTAGGAGCCATAATCAAAACTCCTAACGATGTGGACATCCTACAAAAGGGCCTCACTGAGATAGATGTCTGGTGTCATAGCCATGGCCTCAAGCTCAATGCCAAAAAGTGTATTGTCATCCTCTTTGGCAAAAACTCTGTACCCATGAACTGCAACATAGGCGGTAGTATACTTAACACCAAAAGTGTGATAAGAGATCTTGAGACACAGGTGGACAGTAGTCTCTCCTTTGATAATCACATCGCCACAGTAGTCAGGAAATCAGGAAATCCTTCTACGTGGCACACCTCATCACAAAAGGTTTCTCATCTAGGAAAAACGAGGTAATTGTTCCCCTCTACTCATCACTCATTAGACCCATTATAGAGTACAACGCCCCTTTTGGTATGTACCTCACAAGACATCTACAACAACTGGAAAGGCCACAGAAATACCTCACAAAGAGGATTACTGGCCTCAAACAGATGCCTTACGCAGACCGTCTCAAAAAACTCCAGCTTTACTCCATCTCATATCGCCTACTCAGAGGTGATCTCTGTCTAACATACAAAGCTATGTCAAACCCAGAGCTGTTGGACATGCTCCACTTAAAGAAATCCCAATCCCTCCGAGTTACACGCTCTAAGGACCTAAACCTTGTTACCACAATAAACAGAACATGCCGGAGGGATAGATTCCTGTCCCAGAGACTTCCCATACTCTGGAATAAACTACCAATCTATATCAAACAAAGCTCCTCATTAGCACTCTTCAAGAAAAATATTGATGATTAGATGGGAAATAGGAAATTCACCCCAGGGATCACCTCTGTGATGCTGCTCGACAGTGGCACAGGAAAATAATTTTCTTGGGTGGCAATAGCCAGTGTACCTTTTTGGTTGGGTTTGTAAAGGCCCCAGGGCCAATAGCCTATTACCTACCTATGAACCTATGAACCTATAAGAAGTCATATGCTATTATGGAAGTATCAAACAGAGAAAACTATAAAGCAATTAAGACTGGAAATGTTGCTGTTAAAAGAGTACATAAGAGGGAACAGATCAACGGAATTACTTAGAAAAATAGATGTGATAAAAAAAATGTGCATTATTAGAACAGACCAGGATCTATCATACACTATTGCAAATAATGAATTAAAGATACCAGCACAGGCAGAAAAACTTAGAGGATCTTCATGTGAATATAAAGGAAAAATAGAAATTAAGTAATTCATTGATGACCCAGAATAGTCTTACAGAGAATTGAGAAACAAGGCAAAACTAATAGAAACACCAGCAAAAAAGTAAAAAATGAAAACATATTTTGGGGAAATATATAAGAAGATCCTGTGGAATCTAACAGAGATGCTGAATGAATAGAAAGTAAAAGAAACAATAAGTAGTTTAAATGTATACGATGTGAAATAGGATGAAGTATTGGCCAGATAAACTGAAACAAAATTTTTAAATTTTCTAACTGGAAAACCCCAAACTTAGATGCAGAACCTAACTTCTGGCTAAATGTATTAACATAATTACAGACATCAACCTGGTTAACATCAGTAAAAATGATGCTCCTCCTTAAAGTGAACCTGTAAGATATACTAAAAGCTATAGACCAATAACTTGCCTTCCAACAATGTGTAAACTATACTCTGGAATAGATGCCGACAGAGTTTACAGTCATTTAGAAGAAAACTCAACCATGGCAATAGAGCAAAGGGGTATTAAAAGAAAGTCATGTGGATCACAGGACCATTTGTTGCTAAACAGAGTCATAATGGAGAATTGTAAAAAGGGAAGAATCTAAGTATGGCATGGATAGCTACAAAAATCCATTTGACAGCATCCCACATTCATGGATAAAGGAGCTTACAAATGTATAAGATACACTCTACATTAATTGATTGCATTACAGTGACCATGAAACAGTGGCAAACCACTTTGTAGCTAAGCTATGATAAAGGCCATATTATTATCCCAGGAATAAGAATTCAAAGGGAAATATTCCAGGGTTACCCTTTTGTCTTGCCCTTAACCCATTAAGCTGTCTACTTAACAGATTAGGTCATGGTTACAATTTGTCTCCTGGAAAGCTACAAGGAGTAAAGACTTCTCATCTTCTTTTTGATGATGATTTAAAACTGCATAATTCATCAGATGAGGAACTAAAAGCACAACTGCAAGTGGTAAAAACTTTCTCAGATGATATAAGAATGTCATTTGGTCTTAATAAATATTTAAAAGCAACCTTTAAAGCAGGAAAGCTGCAGCACCAAGAAAATATCAGTTTGGGACAGGAATGTGATATAAAGGAACCTGAGCAGGAGGGAGTGTATAAATATTTGGGAACTGATGAAGGATCAACAATAAAGCATCACCAAATGCGAATAAAACTTAGGAATATTTTAGAAGACTAAAGTTAATACGGAAAACAGCCTTGACATCCAGGAACAAAGTCCAAGCTATAATCTAATTTGGTCTTCCTGTTCTAACTTACAGTTTTGGGGTGAATGACTGGCCCCAAAAGGTACTGGATCAGTTAGACAGCAAGACAACAAAAATGCTTCATGCCTGAAAAATAATTTATAAAAATCGGTCTATACCAAGATTATATATTCCCTGTTCTGATGGCGGTATGGGCCTCCTCAAAATTGATTACCTGTATAGATCTGCAATCATAAGACTGCATACATATCTGCTGACATCACAAGACCCAAACATAGCTAAAGTTTTCAAACATGAGGAGATCAAGTCTAAGATGACTTCCATGCTAAGTTTAGTTGAAGCATACTGTTGTCAAGCAGGGAAGGAAATCAAACCAGAAGAAGACAAAAGTCAGGCAGCAACTGAATGTACCAAAAAACAAAAGAAAGAATATAAGTTGAAAGATCAGATGAGTAGACAAGAAATGTGGAAAATGCATAAATATATTCGCAAGTATAGAAAACTCTTGGAACAACCTCATGTTGATCAGGATCTGATGCAGAAATGGCTAAGGTGAGGTGAATTTAAACAAAAAGATGAAAGTTTAATACTGACCCAGGATTGTGGACTACATACATGTTGGTTTACAAAGTCCATTGAACATGTTGGAGAAACAGAAAAATGCAGGTTTTGTAAAACAGAACTGGAAACAGTCACACAGCTTGTTGCCAATAAAGGACCTGTATACCAACAGGCATAATAATGTGGCAAGACTGTTGATTTAGGGATTGTGCATACATTACAATATTGAAGGAGCTGAGAAGCATTAGAGACATGAGCTACAAAGCATTATTGAAAATTATGAATTTATAACACATGGGCTCACCCATTATCAACAGTTCAAAAAAAGGATGTGAGAAAACCAGATATAGTAGTCCATGAAAATAAGGCAAAAATAACACTTATCATTGGTACTGCTACACCCAGTGATTACAGTGTCTTATGTACAGTGACAAAAAGTCATAAAATACCAGAATCTGCAGGCAGAAATGAGAGAATCTGGAAGAAGAATATCCAGACAGTTCCAGCAGTAGTAGAAAGAATGGGTCTCATAAAACGAATTTACATTCTTATTTAGTTATGCTACCAATACATAACTCCATATGAATTGCAGAAGGAGTCATTACTGGGCACATTGAGGGTGCTGTGAAGAGCACTTTTGCAAACATCAAAGACTGAAACAATACTAATTTCATGAACTTTAATCATACTTTGACTTAGGAATGGTTTCCATTCTCCTTATGGTATTAAAACCCAAAATACTTGGAGGTATTAAACCAAGTCATAAAGTGTTGGGTATTTTGTGCCACAGACAGTGTACTCCTATGTTGCAGTCAGAATATCATTACATGACTGAGATCCATGACTATTGTGTTAGTTTTTTTGCAGTAGGACTTTGGGACACCCCAACAGGGATGGTGTGTAACTGCTGGACTGTTGTCTTGACATGATTCACTCATGAAGTGTCTTGTCAACTTTGGCTACCCATGTCAGTGGCTAAAAGGCCATTGAGCATGTTCAGACTCTAGGGAAATTGTCTACCCTGTGATCCACCCCCTTCCACAGCTGCCACTGGTACAAACCTTATACAAAACTCAAGCAGCACTGCCATTGTGAGTGGTGATGGTGATACTAACAACCCTCTGTATGGAGGTGGGCATGGAAGCAATGTCTGCCACCACATGTCTCATTAGCGGTTCATAGGTTCATAGGTTCATAGGATGATACTAGGCTATTGGCCCAGAGGCCCTTACAAGCCTAGCCAAGAATTTCATCATTACACCAATAATTACTATATTACTGGCATCTGTGTCTTCATGGGTGTCATGAAACACTGTAATGTGACCCATGCTGGATGGAGTTGCATCAGATTGTGCCTTAATGATACTGAGGCACATTTTCTTATTAATTCTGAGTGACACACCTACGTCAGGCACCCCTGCAAGATGCAGATACCCACTTCAGATGTAATGTGTTTATCTGCTGTTGCTACAGCTTGGGAAGTATAGCAGAAGGTTAGAGCCATGCGGGGTCCATTAGCCCACTCTGGATGTTGAGATGACATACTGTACAGTCTCATGTTCTTTTGAATGACACCACACTTTCAGCATAAATTTAGAGTGATTACTAACCCAGGCTAGAGACAGACAGTGTAATTGTGTCATCAGACTGTGATGCAGGTATCTGTGTGTTATCATCATCATCATTATCATCAGCCACAGTAGCAGCACCAACATCAGCCTGCTGTCATGTCCCATGCTCTACAGCAATACTCTGTCCAGTGACTAAGTAACAAAAAACAAATGTGTGCCAAAACCATGCCAGCACAGCATGCGCGTTATGGATGTCCATGCAAGTCACACCATATTTATTAATTTTCTTTTTTTCCAGGAAAGTCTGATAAAACCCTTTTGCAATGAAGCCCCGAGGAGATAAGCTCCATACAGTTTTAAAAGATTTTTGAAAAACATAAAAAAATATTCATTTTGCAAGAAATCAAACCTATACATTTTACAAGAATATTTAAAAATTCACATTAAACATTTTTACAGAATAATAAAATTTGCTATACATAGTACTTGAGAATACAAATATGAGCATAAGAAGTCATACCTATAGAATCTAGGATTACATTGAAAAGTTTATACTAGGTCCAGATTCTGATTTGTTTTGCAGTAGATTCTAACATGTATTCATGCAACTGCATACCTTATTATGTATATAGTTAGACTATCTGGGAGTAGTGCAGGAGTAGAGCCTGTTATTGCTAAGATGCTGTTTTAGTACTGCTTTGAATGTGTTATTCTTCTCTATGAATTTTAGGTCAAGAGTTCAATCTCAACCTACTTTTATTGGCATCATGATATGGCTAGATACTTGATGTGCCTAAAACATTACATAACCAAAAGCTGCTGTGGTCAACCTATAGTGCTAAGTACAAAAAACTGGTATAATGTGTAATAACCTGGTGCAGCAACCACTGGAACATGTCATAATGGATCCATCCTAATTTTAACACTCTGTTCTCCAGCAATAATTCCAGAAACAATGCCGGTTCTGCAGGGACATTCAAAGCTCTTCTACTTCCATATGCTTGCTACTTCTACATGCCTCACCCCTTAGCTGATGTCACAGCTGTTATGCATTTTCCTTGTTATAGCATAGCATGTTGTAACACTCATGCCACTTCTATAATGTGTGATTGCATCCTCCCACAGCATTTATATCTCAGACATACCTAGTTAGGTAAAGGCTGGTCATTACCTCCTCTCTCCAGCTATTGCTATACATATCATAGATGCATGAATAAAGACATTATTTTTAGCAAGGCTGAAATCATCTTGCCTCTGCCATCTACCTCATCTTCTGGACATGTAAACACCTGTCAACAGCTGCCACAGAGTTATAAAATTGTATACTGTAAAGAGTGTTACAATTACAGCTATATACAAAGTGGTAACCTACTTCAACAATATTGTAATCAAATGGATATAAGTGTGTGTGTGTGTGGAAGGGAGGTTATGCATACAGCAGCTCTACATATCCAGAAGTCTGTACAGAGAAGACACTTATCCCTGTATGATATGGCCTTACAATACTACATTGGGGAACATATAAGTAGGCACGTGACTGCTATTTTCATCACCACAGGCCAACATATGCAGCCAGGGCTGCATCCAACACTAGTTCAACTAGGCAGCTGCCTAAAGCCCATATTGACTAGGGAGGAGGCTTGTTGGCTGGGGGGGGGGGGGGGTCAGCTTCACTATAAAAAATAAAATAAAATAAAAAATGTTCCATAATCTGAAAAAAAAAAACACAGCAAAATTTAGGACCTCATAGAAGAACTTCCATGCCCTTAACACAGCAAGCATTAGGACCTTGCAAAAGAACTCCAACACAGCAGCAAGCCCTAAAACCTCAGGACAATGTCCTAACATCATAAATCATCGAAGATTTATGTAGGAGATGGTAAACGAACAAAGCCTCAGTGTGTACAGAGCAACTAAGGTCCATTCCAGTGAGTGCAAATAATGGCCTTGGCAATCAGCAACATGAGTGCAAAGTTATGTTCTATCCTTTTGAAGCAAATGGCAACAGCAAAGTCTGTGCAAAATTTTCTTTCATAACAACTTAGCCACTGACTGATTTTAAGAAAAGCAACAATCTCCATTAGAGGGAATCAATTATTTTCATGGCAATGGTGGTGTCTGTATATAAAATGCCCTACCTAGGAGCAGTATCTATTTAAGTGAGTGTGCTCTGTGTCAAACCCTGAACCTTAATTACTGGGAGGCAAGTACCTTAAACCTCCATGTCTCCTTTATTTTTATGTCTTTTTATTTGTTTGTTTGTTTGTTTTTGTAAATCTCGAAGGAATAGTCTGTCAATGTCAATAATATTTTGCAGAGCTTCTTTGGTCAGTGTCAGTGGTGCAAGGGGTAGCACAAGTGTCTTTGGTGCAGAAGGTTGTGGGTACACTGCACTCCTGACTCTGTCCTCCTTTGAATGAGATGCCTAGTAATTATGAACCTGTTGTTGATTTGCCGGACAGTTCTTATTGCATATCACCACTTTTTTTTCAATATAACGGTATGCCTTCATAAGTATGACAGCCACATCTTCGAAACTGCTGCTCCGAACTGCAAACCGCAAAATTCAACAATCACGAAAACCAACGCACCGAATTACAAAATCTTGCACCCTTTTTGACCCATGGTAGCACTCGTTTTGGCAGTGGAGCGATCAGAAATGTCAAAATTTGATATTTTTACGATGTTTAGGGAAGTTGGTGTGCTGGAATTCAGCTAAACAGTTCCCCTATAAGCACATTCGGAAATGTTCTTGTGAACATATGATGGTATACCAAATATAACACAGGCAATTTATTCTTCAAGGGCAGCAGTCACTGCATTTGTAGATGAAGGTAGGAAATGCAAAGTTGTTTTCCAGTGGCAACTTCTTCATTAGTTACAGTTTAATGTATAATTATTCAGATGACTTTTACTTCAGCAGAGATTGTGCATATTAACTGATATTGGCAAATTATAATCACAGCTGTCTGAGTGGCCTTTTATGGTTGAAATGTTCTTAAATGAGTAGTTTTGTCATTATTATTTAAAGCATTTTGTTTCACTGCTTACTGGAAAAATGTTCCAAACTACAAATTTAAAACAGACTCACAAGTGTTGTTGTATTATGCAAGGAATATAATTTAATACAATCAGGAAGGTGATCAAATAGCATTTATGCATAGTCCTAAATTGTGTGCAGGGGGGCCATGGTTTGGAAATGACCCAAAGGTACATTTAATTCTACCCTGCCAGATACATTTTCAATGAATTTGAGTTTCAATGCAGTTTTAATGAGTGTGACCTTCAAGGGCAGAGAAGTTTAATGTTGCTCATGTAAGTCTGTTTTTATTTTGAGACTGAATTGTTTTGTTTAGCAAATGGCTATTGGTGTTTGTGCTATAAATTTTGAAATAAAAGTTTTAAATTAAATCCAAATATGTGTAAACATTGTGGAAGTAAATAAGAAAATAGTATGCACACTGACCGGTTTGAACAGTGTTTATATTAACTGGGAAGGAGGAGAGACAAGCAATAGACACTAAGGCCCCATTTGACCATGATCCAGCTCTATATACATCTGACAGGTAATAAGATGCCCTAAGAGTGGCTTGCATGCAGAGGTACATGTTCTGGTCCACCTTCTTCAAGTACAATCTAAAATCATATGACACATGCAGATATACAAATTCCTGCTGCTAGCATTTAGTAATGTGACTTCCGGAAGGGTGCACATCCTTAGGAAGATAGAGAAAAATGCCTTAATCATACCTCTCAACAGTTCAGATTTTTGCAGAATACCCAGATTTCTGGCTCATACGTTTGGTCTGTTCTTCATAAAATTTGTGGTTCTATTGCAAATTATTGAGGATTGGAGCCACTAAATAATGACAAACATTTGTGTTTCAGACTTCTTTCATAAAATGCATGTTAACACAAAACCTGCTACTCTAGCAGCTATTTAAAATATGTCTCTAGTTTTATGTATTTTAGGTTCCCCATCATTTTTACCTTTTTTTCAGCTTTCTTGCACTAAGACGTTATCAGGTATGAGCTTAATAAATTTTCAGATACTTCATGCCATGTCAGACTGCCTCTAAATGTAAATAATGCTGCTATTCCTCCTAATACTGCTGCAGAAACAGGCAAAATAACATATCTGCATGACTTACCTTATGGTAGTATGTCATAATGCTACATAGGTTTATACCTGTGTTCATGTCACACAGGTAAATTAGGTCAAGAAGCATGAAGGTTTATGAATTGCTTTATTTTACTGCACCACATCTGTGGGATAAGATGCAGCTTACTACCTATGCTTTTAGTCTGATAGATTATGGCTGATAGTCATCTAGACACTAGGTAGGTATGAGCTTGGCAATACTTTTCAGTTAGCTGTGATGCAGAAATCACATTTTGGTCCTCATGAAGGTGACCCCATTTTCAGAGAATGTTCAGGAAAATGTCTGGTTCTGCTCATGCTCACTAAACAGCATTGTCATACCAAAGCTCCATCATTCCCCCACTCAACCACTACCACTGTACTACTACTCACACCACCATTCATGTCTCACCCTCATTCAGCTCCCCTCCCACCAACTCAAGAACCATCCCTATGCACCCCCCACATATTCTACCAACTATATTACTCAAACATAAAGCATCCCTACAACTTAACATAGTAACGCTCCCACCATACCTATTACTCACAGAACACAATCATCAAGTTTCCCTTATAAACAAACACATTCAAAAACTGAGAAAACGAATACCCTTATGCATATCAAAACTAGCCCTAAGTGGAGACATCCACCCCAGCTCTGGCCCTACCATCTCAAATCCCAATCCTCATAATCAGACGAGAAACCACAACTTCTCTCATATTACAGCCAATAGAAAGCCAAGTGACTTCATTCTACTAAGCCTAAATATTAGAAGTATATCCAACAAATTCCATGAACTTCATGCCACCATAGACTTGTACTCACCAGATATAGTCATCCTGACAGAAACCTGGCTAAAACCTCACATTACCAGTGAGCAAATACTCCCTACAGGTTATTGCATACTAAGAGTGGACTGGCTAAACAAGAAAGGAGGCAGTGTAGCTATAATATTTAAACAGCATCTAAACATCCAGATCTTAAAATCATCAGCTCCACAAATAGGCAATGAAAAAATAACATATACCAACCTCAAAATAAACCAAAACAAAACCATCAACATAATTGGATGCTACTTCCCACCTGGCCAAAACATCCCTCCACTAGAAAACCTCCTCAGCTGGTCTACCCACCATCTCCCCCAAGAAACTATAATTTTAGGTGATTTCAGTATTGACTGGCAATCCTGTTCTGGCAACCATCCAACCCATCATGTAAACCTTCATGGCTTCACCAAACTAGTCAAGTCGCCAGCCAGGATAAATAAAAACTCCAGCAAGCACACTATCCTGGATTGGATACTAGTCAGTAAGAGCCCCCAGTCATATATAACAGGCTGCTTATCAGATAGCCTCAGTGATCACTCCCCAACATTCCTACTCAAAAAAATACCTATACCAAGCTAAACTTGTCATCTACCGTCAAATACGTAAAAACACTAAACTTTAACCCACTCACATTCATCTCATCCCTCAAAGAATGTAACTGTCATCCTCTAAAGTACCTCAGTCTTGATGATGCTGTTGAATTTTTTAATACTACCTTCCTGAGCATCCTTAATTACCATGCCCCCATAAGACTTTCCAGAATCAAAACACAACCCTCCCCATGGCTACAGAAAACCACTAAGTCAGAAATGAAAAACAGGGATAAAGCCTGGGAGCACTGGTGCAAAACCAAAACCCCCTCAACTAGACAGAAAGTCCTAGAACTATGCAATAGAGTCAAAAAGCTAATAAAACATGACAAATTCCAATACTACCAGTCTGCCCAAGACTCCTCCCAACACAGCCCCAAACAATTCTGGTCCTCCATAAACTCCATCCTCCACCCAGGTAAAGTCAGTACCCCTCCTCCTGACATCCCTCACTCCTCAGAAAATATTGCTACCTCATTCAACACACACTTCACACAAACCATACTATCACTAGCTAAACAACACAACCCCCCTCCCCTCCAAACCACACCTTCAACTAGTAATCTCCCCGCTGCCTTCTCTTTTTCTCCTGTACCTACCTCCAACATAAAAAAACTCTTAACTAAAATTAAGCCCACCAGATTAGCAGCAGACAACCTCCCAAGTGAATACCTACAAATTGCAGCTGATGCTCTGGCCTACCCAGTATCCATCTTGATTAACCGATCTCTGTCAGAAAGTTACATTCCCACACTGTGGAAATTATCACATGTAATTCCCCTCCACAAAGGCAGACCCTCCACAGAACTAACCAATTACTGCCCCATAGCTATTCTCTCTCCACTCTCCAAAATACTAGAGAGATGCATACACTCTCAGGTCTCAGACTACCTCCTTACTAACAACCTCCTTTCCAATACTCAGCATGGTTTCCGACCAAACCATAGCACCACCACTGCCTTACTCTCCTTTACTAACACTATCCTTCAGCATAAAAACAATGGCTAGCTCTTCTCTGCTACTTTCCTAGACCTATCTAAAGCATTTGACATGGTCCCACACAAACAACTTATCTCTGTCCTTAAAAACCTATCCTTCTCACAATCATTCACCAACTGGTTTCAGAGTTACCTATCTGACCACCAACAATCCATTGTATGGCAGAATGACATATCTCCCTAACTACCTGTCTCCATAGGGGTTCCCCAAGGATCCAACCTTGGACCCCTACTCTTCTCTGTTTTCACTAATAATCTAGCCTCTGCCACCAAACATGGCACACTCATACAATATGCAGTTGACTCGACCATCATCTGCTCAGCCCAGTCCCTACCAAGACTGCAAAACATCACACAGGAAGCCTTTTCCTCTGTTGAAACATGGTTATCCAATGCCCAATTAATACTCAACCCAAACAAAACTAAACTACTCATCTTCCAACCCACCAAACATACTCAAAACAACTCTCACTTTAACATCACAGCAAAAGACAACACCACTATATACCCAACTGAACACACCAAATTGCTAGGAGTGGAAATAGACAATAAACTAAAATTTGACATTCACATATCCAAGACCATAAAAAAAGTCCACAAAAAACTAGGAGCGTTATACAGAATTAAGCAATTTCTCACCAAAGCAGCAAAGATTTCAATAGCAAATTCCCACCTTATCTCCACCCTACTTTATGCCTCTCCAATATATACCAACCTAAGGCAATGTGATCTAAACAAGTTAGAGACCTGCTACAACAAAATTGCCAAATTTGCCACAGGGGCAGCTACCGTAGTCACCACTGTCTCTCACTTGCTGAACTGGGCTGGCTTGAACTCCCTCACCTCCTTTAGTGTTATCAACTCTCACTCGCCCACAAACTAGTAAACCATCCACTAAATTTCCCATCCCTCCAGAATCTACTCCAACCCTATCGCACCACCAGACCACTAAGATCCAGCAACAAAAATCACTTGCAGATCACTAAAGCCAATAACTCTGCTGGTGAAGCACTATTCTCTTGCCCCATAGCCAAATTATGGAACTCACTCCCACCCACAATTACCTCCGTACCATCATGCACCCACTTAAAAACTTTACTAAAAGCACACCTAAAAACATGCTGGCTATGCCCTTCCAACTCCCACTCTAATATCATCCACCCCATCCAACCACTACCTTTCTTTCCACGCCACTAACTGCCTTGATTATAACAAGCTCAGATGCTCATAAGCCTAGTACTTATTATACAGCAGAAACTTCTCATTGTAGCATTTGTTAATGTCTGTTATGTACTTCACAGATAAAGATTCTAGTTGTCTACTGATGTACTATGTTCTTCATCTGTAAATATGTTGTAAGTAATTGCTATGTTAAATTGTTAATCGCTATGTAATCCAATGTAACTACTGTCTGTTTATTTTACTGTGGAGCTTTTCTCCCTGGGCCTCCACTGAAAATGGACCTACGTCCAGTCGGACACTCCTGGTCAACAAATTTAAATAAATAAATAAATAAAATAAAATAAAGGCATATCTGTCAACCTCTTTGAGCAAGAAATGTGGACAAAACCAAAAATATTGGGACGACAAAGGCCCAACAATTTGGAAAGATTTTAAATACTGCTGTTATAAACTTAACAAGTTGCTAGAATAACAGGCTTTGCACTAACATGAATTTTATGAAGGCTATGAAGCCTGAAACACAAATGTCTGTTATGATTTAGTGACCAATCCTCAGTGATTTACCAGAAAACCCCAAATTTTATGAGGGAAGGACCAAAAATATGAAGCAAAAATCTGTGCAATCAGCAAAAATCTGGAAAGTTAAGAGGTATGCCTAAAGGCAACAATTGTATAACCTTCAAGGCTACTTTGGGGTGGTGGAGGGATATGGCAAACACTCCAGCATCAGTATGATACTGCACCAGTGACCCCAATCTCCTCATCAGCCATGGACATGGGTCATGTTGAACCCAGAGAGAGGCAAATCTGGGTCTGACATACCTGGTGTGAAAGGAGAGAAGCTGGTGGTTGCTAATGGTTAGCTACAGGTAGGAATAAAAACAGTCAGGCTCTAGTCTATTTGATTACACAGGCTAGGCCCACAAAGTAAACCACAGTTACAAGCACTTTAAGCAGCCCAATTAATCCTTCCTACATTGTATAGTAGCAATGTTTTCCTTCACAAAAATCAGCACAGTTCAACACAACAGGGAAAGTATTCCTTCTGATGTCTCTATCATCATCCATGTGATATTTTTCCTCCATATAACAGCACCTTATAACCAGATAACTCTCATCTCAGTCAGGAATCTAAATGCTTTACTTGTAATTATGTGGTATAAACCAGGCTGATCTCTATTATTTAATAAGGAGCTCAACCACTTTTGGAGCTTATTATCCTCCAGGAAATACTCTATATCTCTTCTTTGACTGATTTTCCTCCCAAAATACTACCACAGCTATAGTGCATGCAACAGGATAAAACCTTTCCAAATGCATTGTTAATTCACTAGTTCTAGCTTCAATAGATAGAGTGTAAGCCTGGGACACCCTGTCTGCATTCAAATGGCCGAAATTCACAATGTATTAGTATATTGGTTAGTGAACACATACATATTGGAGGGGCAGTATATAGCATTCAAGGGCATTTCACATGTGATTCGAAAAAATGTTGTATAGATTGCTTACTGTGGTCTATGCCCAGCATTTTACATGGGCAAAACCTCCAGAAATTTTAAAGAAAGAGTATTTGAACATTTCTTAAATATTAAGAAGTGGAAGACAGCAAATGGCCTTTATAGGCATATAGCACAGCATCCTACTCATGGCTTCAAGATTATTATTGAGGAGCAGGTTGTATTTGATACCAGGGGTTACATAGTGAATAAGCATCTCGATAAAAATTAATTCAAGTGGCAATTTGTTTGAATGCCACAAGTCCCCTGGTTTAAATGACACATGTTCTATAGTCTCCATTTTAAAGTTAAAAAGACTGGATGTCTAACTGTCTATTTTAGGCTATTTTAGATGGATGGTTTTATTTAAACAATTACAGACCCACAGGCGTTTTTTAACTATTTGAATTATGTAAGCAGCTTTTATTGATTGGTTTTAATTAATTAATAGTTGTGGTTAATTTAAATACTTAGTGAGTTTTAACTGTGTCATTCTGATGACGTTCTTAGAGTAGAGCATTAGTAAAAGGCATAGGGAACAGTAAAATTCTAATCCCAGAATGTGGTGCAGTCTTTTGATATTCTGGGAATGATGTGCAAAAATTCTTAGTATCTTTCATTATACCACACCCACAAAACATTATAAAATTGTGTCTTTAGTTTTCTTCATCCCTAGGTGTCCTTCCAAATTATGTCTATGCTCATGTGTCATCAGTTTTGCCTATTCCTAGGTGTCCTACCAAATTATGTCTCTGCTCATGTTTAATTATAAGTATACTAATAGGTTTTGGAACAGTAAATGCAGTAGCTCTTCACTGTCTGTATTCATCATGCAAATAAGTCATCCTTTAATTCAAAATATGTGTGTGTGTGGGATAGGTTCACCCTGTTCATCTATCTGACCCTGCTTAAGGTATCACACCTATTACGTTTTCTTAAAAAAATATTGCTTATCTGGCATAGACTGGATTCGGGCCTGCTGGATCTAGCTTTGTTTGTGTAACTTGAGCACTAATCCAGACATTCTCTAAAGTATTCAATGGTATTTATTACTGCTTGGTTGTAACTTGATTAAAGTGTAGCTATCATTCAAGTCTTTTGGATTAAGCACTTGGGCTTCAGAACAGTTGTTTTACATTAGGAAGGTTTGTGGCAAGCACTGTGGTGGCAGGACAGGTAGCTTTCATCCTTCTAAGTTGGGAACTGCTGATTGAGAGCCCAGTGTCCAAGTGTATTAGTTCTGGTTTAGGCACTTGGGCTTCAGGCCAGTTATTTTACATTAAGAAGGTTCGTGGTCTGCACTCTTGTGGGAGAAGAGGCTGGACTCTGCCCTTCTGAGCTGGGAATTTTCTGGTTAAAGGTTTATAGTGCCTGAATATTTGAACTGTATCTTACTGAAATTGGTTCACCTTGTTTGCTCTAGCATAGACTAGATCCAGGCCTACTGAATCTAGTTTTGTTTATATGCTTGTTGTTTGTTTGCTTGTTATTTCCTGGAAGCTAATTCCACCTAATCGCAACTTCTCAGCTTCTGTGGATCACTAGTGATATCTGCATTGCTTACTGTACTTATTTCCTTGTTTCACTTGAAAGAAAGTTACTGTTTGTCGTTTTGCATTTAGTTACTTGTAACACATTGCACTCAAGTTACCTGGCACTTGCTCACTAAAGCAATTATATAAGTCAGCACTAAAAATTAAAAGCACTACACCCTCACTCCCCACTGGCCCTTGTTTTCAATTAAGGATTTCCCAATATTATTCTAGCATGTCCAAAGGTCAGTTGTCAATCTCCTCTCCGGTCCAGCTGGTGAATCTGGGAATCTTGAGGCAATGTTATAACTGCCTCATGTACACAGACAACCCTCTCCTCCTCCCACATAACACAAATACTTGAGAGATGCAGCTATTTAGCCAAACTGGAGGCTGAGCTCTCTCAACTCAGGACTGGCAAGACCAGACAGGAGGAGAAGGCAACTACACACACCACAAAACCAGCCTCACATAATGCTACCACTCCACTGAATCAAACACATAAACACACAAAGACATACTCGGAGGCTCTGAGTAAAATTTACCTAAACAGCAGAGGCCTCCAAAGCAGACACCCAAACAACTGCTACCTCAAGACACCCCACAAGCAACACATAAACCACAAAAGCAGTGTGCAAAGCAGTCACAGCCCTTAAGACCAAATACAACACCAAACATACTTGTCATAGGTGACTCCATAGTCAGACACACTGATGTCCCACTCACCAGGCTGAACAAGGAGAGGGTCACAGTAAGCTGCCTATCGGGCTAGAATCCACCACATAACACAAGCACTTGGGTCACTCCATGGCAAGTACAAATATGACACAGTCATTGTCCATGCTGGTGTGAGCGACCTGAGCTCCCTGGACTACATGAAAAGAGACATAGAGGAGCTCTCTGATTATGTAGCCCAGGCAGGTATGACCCTAACCCTGAGCAGTATCCTTCCTTCACCAAGAATGATGCCACAATATAGAGACAAGATGATCAGCTTTAACAATTGGCTTAATGTCTGGTGTCATTCAAAGGGGATCCAGTGTCTGTCTGCCTGGGATGACATGCTTGACAAGCCACGCTGCTGCACCTGTCACCCTGGGATTCCGGATATTGGCTAAGGCTCTTGCCACCCCCATAGTGCCTTTTTAGGCAAGGCTCAAATTCTAAACCTACCACCCTAGAAAACAAAAATGGGAAGAAACTGAGGGTAATGCTGCTCAATGCCAGAAGTCTAAATCTCAAAATGCTGAGGCCCTTCTCAGTATGGAGAACATCGATGTCTGTGCTGTAACTGAAACCTGGTTCAAGGCTCCTGAGAGCACCCGGCACTATTAGGTTTTACCTCATATCATGCCCCAAAACCGGACCACACCACAAAAGGAGGGTGTATCCATATTCATAAAGGATACTCACACCTCCAGGTTGAAACCATCCAGGTGCAACTAACCATAGGCAAAACTGCTCTACAAATTGTAGCATGCTACAGGCCACCCTCTCAAACTCAGGAACCCCACACAGCCTTCCTGAAGACACTGGAGGGTATAAATGTATCTCCAAACACCATCATATTGGGTGACTTCAACTACCCGAATATAGACTGGGAACATTACTCAAGCCCTAACTTTCTAGCCCAACGGTTCCTGGAGTTCATAAATTCAAATGCCATGGAACAGCTAGTCACTGTTCCCACGAGAGGAGAAAATATACTAGATCTCATTGTCACAAACATGGGGACAAAATGCTCCACACGGACGTATATCCCTCATTGGTGAGATCTGATCATAAACTAATCTCACTGGAAATCCACATCCCCACCCCAAGCAAAAGACCATAGTGAAGAACTTCTCTAAAGCAAACTTCACACTACTCAAGACTGGTGTGGTATCCTTCAAGGCCCCTCAGCGAGAGGAAACCACAACCGAAGCCCTTACAAATGCCTTCTATGAACACCTCCAGGACTGCATGGATCAGGCAATCCCAAATAAAACCAAGACTCTTTCCACAAAGGGCAAACGTCCAGTCTGGTGGACCCCAGCCATTAACAAACTTTACAATAAGAGGAGAAAGCTATTACATGATAGAACAAAATCCATAAGTCACCCCTGATCATTATTAGTAAAAAATACGAGCACTCATAAAATCAACTAAGGCCAATTTTGAGAGAAAAATTGCCATGGATTCAAAGGACAATCATAAGGCCTTTTTCAGCTATGTTAGGAACCTGGGTGGAAACTCCCAGATATGCTCAGAATTAGTCCAAAATGATACAAAATCACTGAACCCACAGACATTGCCAACATACGGGCCCACCGGTTCACTGCAAACTTCACCCCTCTCCCCTAAAGGAGAGATAACTATCCCAGCAGTGTAGCCTCCCGGACATCTCAAATGCGCAGGTGAAAGCTGCTCTCTCTAAAGCTAAAAACACAGCATCAATGGGATGGGATGGTGTCCCCGGCTGTGTGCTACACGAGCTAAATGAGGAATTAAACCCGCACATAAGGCAGCTGTTTAATCTCAGCCTTACCACAGGATGTGGTCCCACGGTGCCTCTACAGACCCTGGTAATTACAACAAGTCTAGTCTGCAAAGCTATGGAGAGGATCATAATGGAGCTCATAAACAAAGATATAGGGGACTTGCAGACATTGGACCCGACCCAGTTTGGCTTTGTCAAGGGAAGATCATGCCTTTTGAACTTGGTTGACTTCTTCGAAACAGTCACCAAGGCCATTGATGAGGAAAGGCAGTCCATACAGCCTACCTTGACCTTGCTACCAGCTTAAATGTAAACCCATATGTCACAAGATGGGTTGCAAACTGGCAGGACAGAACCCACAGGGTTAGAGTTGCTGGCGCTGTGTCAGACTCCAGTCCTTGGCCCCTATTGTTTGGCATCTACTTCTCAGTACAGGCCAACATGGGAGGACTTTGTGACAAAGTTTGCAGGCGACTGCAAACTTAGTGGAAATGCATCGGACACGGATATCCTTCAGAAGGGACTCACGGAAACAGATAGCTGGTGCCAGAGCCATGGCCTGAAGTTAAATGTATAGTCATAGTGGCAATCCACTAAGCACAGAAGAGGTTATCCGGGGACCCAGGTTGACAGTAAGACCTTATCATGAAGGATTCACATCCAGATCTAGTGAGGTCATTGTTCCCCTGTACTCTTCACTTATCAGACCAATGATCGAGTACAATGCCCCATTCGGGATGTATCTCACCCGACATCTGCAGCAATTGGAGAGACCCCAAAAGTTCCTCACCAAAAGGATAAAGGGACTCCAAAATCTGTCATATGCTGCCAGATTGAAGAAACTCCAGCTCTATTCAGTCGTCTGCTCAGAGGTGACATGTGCCTGACATACAAGGCCATGTATGGACATGCTCCACCTCAAAAATCCAAATCCACCAAAACCACTAGAGCAAGTGACTTAATCCTTAGCACGGATATAAATAGGATGTGTTGGAGGGATAGATTTATCACTCAGAGACTTCCATGTGAGGCAGAGCACCTCGCTGACTCTGTTCAAGAGAAATCTAGACCTGTGGATGGGAGATGGAATCATCTCTGTGTCACTGCTGGACAGAGGCACAACAAACTAATGGGCACAGTATTTTTCATATAAGAACCTATGAACCTATGAACCTAAGTCTACGATGTCAGGAGATATTTGTCAGTATATTGATGTATATTAAATAGTGCATCCCTTTCTTATAAAAATCATTTCATCTTCTATTACTTCTTTATCTACAAAAGACAATTAATGCTGCAATTTTCTCCTGCTTTTGCCTTTGACAATTCTTTAAGATTTACCTTAATAACTTCTGTCTTTCTAAGATCTGCTGCTGAAAGTCCTACTTCTATCTAGCTATCTCATTACTGAAGGCAATCTAAGGATCTTTTCATATTTAATTTCTTTTTTCAGTGAGTTTATTAATATGGGCTTGTCCCTTTTGTAGTAACTTTTGTTTCACTAAGTACTTTCTCCTGAGAGTTCTGTTTATGCATTAGCCTTCTATTGCAACCTTAGTGGAAAGCTATGGCTCTTTTTAGGCTGCCTTTATTTGGTCAATGGGATTATTTCCTTTTTGTCTCCACAGAGGCGTCTGTGACTAATTTACTGACAGGAATCTCTTGGCACAGTTCCATAACATTCACTAGGGATCTTCCCAATTACTACCCGTTATGAGTGATTTTTGTAATTTAAGATTAGATTTCTTGTAGTAGTATACAGCTTCTATTCTATGAATGTATTTAGAAACCTCTTTCAATAATTTTAACAACTGAGATTTTCTATTAATTCATCTGTTTATTCTCTGCTTTGTAACCAAACTTAGATTACGAATGCGTCTGATGTTTCTCTACCTAACAGTGTGCTGGGTTGCTATTATTCTCCTCCTTTGTACTGGGGGAATGGTCGATGTGCATTCTGAATGTTATGTCAGGCTGGTTATGTTGTCCCCCTAATCTGATTAGGTGTATGTTCAGAATTACGTGTACAGCATATCAGGGTCCTAGTGGCACCATTCTCCATATTTATTGTGAGTTTACTTTTGTCAGTAGTGTGTATCTTCAACAAAGTGTTAGGTTGCCATTTCTGCTCTTTCCTGTTTCCACTTCAAGTATATTCTGACCACATTTATTCTAGATGTGCTTCCCCCCACAGTTCCAACAGTGTCTTGAACTGAGGAAAATCATGACTTATTGCGATATCATGTGTTAGGTTAGGAACTAAAGTTACTGGGTGTAATACTTTTTATATGGCCCTCTTTTTATGTCAATGAGCCTGTAACTTCCTCCTTTTTGTTATCATAGGCTTTATGTCCATGGATATAAGGTTTCTTAGTCAGTGTAACTATACTGACAAGATGTAAGAATCCCTTCAATTCCTCCATACCCACTAATATTATATTGAAGAAATTCAGTTATAACATAGAGGTAATAATCTGAATCTGCAAGTCAGTAAAATTGTTAAACCATTCCTTATTTACAGTATAGATAATGCTGTTTGGGAATAAAAATTCAGGAAGATACAATATTCACATTTATCATTGTTATAAACTTTGTAAAAATTAGATTTCGTTTCGGCCTATCAGCTTCATTTTCATTAATAGCAACTTGGCTAAAAATCACATTTTCAATAGGCAAAGCTGTTATGTTTTCATTACTAACAGCATTGTTAGCTGAATAATGCTTAGTTGGGAGGGTGGCCTAATGGTTAAAGTGTTTGCCTCACAAACACAAGGTGCAGGGTTTGAGTCTTGCAAGGGATAATTGGCTAGGCTTAAAATGGCTTGCAAGGGCAGTTAGCTTAGTATGAACCTATGTCTGCTCTTTCTGTGATGGAAAAATGCCTACTGACATTTGTAGGATGTTTGCAGGCATCTTCACTGTTTTTAATTACAGATATTTTTGTTCAGTTCCAAAAAAGGCTTCATTAGTTAGTAGACTTTCCTTTAGCCTATAAATGGTGTCACTGCAAATTAGTTAAGGCTTTCTCAGTTAGCTTGTCCTGCTCCTGACTGTATAACATAGACTTTTTCAACACAATGTTGGTCTGTAGCAGTGTTCCACAACCTTTTACATTTTACAGAAAGTAAAATGCAACAGTGCACGTACAGGTACACACACACACACACACACACACACACACACACACACACACACACACACACACACACACACACACACACACACACACACACACACACACAAACACACACACACACACACACACACACACACACACACACACACACACACACACACACACACACACACACATGCACACGCGCGCACTTGTTTCTCTCTCTCTCTCTCGATATATATATATATATATATATATATATATATATATATATATATATATATATATATATTTATATACTCAGTTATGGAGACTAATCTTCTCTTTGTGGTTGGGGAAATGAGTCTTAAAACAGTATGTTTGCAGGCTGTGAAGTAGGAGTGAAAGATATTAACTTGGTAGGGTGACAAACCTTTGCTATCCTGAAAAAAACATTTTATGAAACAAACCAGAAGCAGGGTTCTCATGTTTTGTGCACTACGTTACCATGATAAGTCAAAATAGAAAGAAGTAAAATTGCATTTAAGATGAGAGAGCATAAAAATCATACAGTGCCCATACAGAGTTTTACATCTAGGAAGTTCTTCAAATGGTAAACGAAAGGAACCTTCACTTCTAAAATATTTCTCCTTTGTATCAAGAGGTAAATACCCCTTCCAGCAATATTCCTTTTTAGGTCAAAAGGCAACTACTTTTTTCCTGGCAATCCTACCCCTGTACTGACAGACACATTTCTATTCCAAACAATTCCCTCTGTCACACAATGTTGGTGCAATGATGCAGTGGTTAACACTGTCACCTCACGGCAAGAGGTTTTCCAGTTTGATTCTTGTGTGTGGTTCCTTCTGTGAGAAGTCTGCATATCCTCCCTGAATTCACTTGGGTTTCCTCCCACATTTAAAAGACATGTTTAGAGCACCCTTCCCAATAGCAAGTTTCATTTTTTTATAACAAGGCAGCTGAAAAAATACAATGCGAGAGAGAAAGAGATTGATATTGTCTACTAAACCTCAATTATTTAATCATTACTCAGTTATGTATGTCATATCCTTAAAAGTAATTTTTTCATGGCTTTGACCTTGTAGTATAGAAGGACAAATCCTTAACTCTTGAGCCAATAACTAGGCTTTAATTTACAGCACAAGTGCTTGAAGGCCCAAGACAGGGGAGGGGATCAAGTTACTACCACTCTCTCTGAGGAAAAAGAGGTGGCCTGACCCAACAGGATTACTGGGGTGCTACAGGGAGCAGCTATTGAGTTGGGGCATTGTATTCTGCAGAGCCAATCCAAGCATCTCCTTGGGCAACAGCATTATGTGTATGACCAGCCACTGCCAGGAGGGAGTATTAAGTAGTGCCCACCCTACAGTCCATCCCTACATCTGAGTGCCACCTAGGCAGAAGCAAATTGGACATATTTTCACAAAGATGATGGAATGAATTTTGCTTGCTAGTGGGGGACAAAAATAAATTTCCCTTTCTTCTCTTAAAATGTATTTTTACCACAAATCTATTTTGTTTATCATTACTATGCCTTTTTAATGCATATTGACCCTATTGTAAGAACGTTTTCAGTAGAATGTATAAAAGAAAGTTCACAAGTCTTTTTACCCAAATTTCATAGTTACATTCAGCACTATACATCAATGAACCTAAAGTGTGTTCATTTTCATCTGTTTTTTTTTTTTAAACTTGGAGCCTGAATCATTGCTCTTATTTATGTATGCTTAAGCATGAAAACCTACATTAAGTGGTCTACAGAACTTTAAGTGGGCAATGTGTTTGACATCACATTTCTAAGAATATATATATGAAATATAAAGACTCATGTCTCTGTCTCTGAACTGCAGTTATACTTCACTTAGCAAAAACAGACATTACACATAACAGAAGGTTAGATATGAAACTGAAATGTTTCTTAAGCTATAAAACAAATTACTGCACTGGTTAAAAAATAGCTTTAAGAACTATTTAATGAAAAATCCTCATTTATCACAACACCAGTATATTGGTTCTTTGGAGATTGTTAACAGAAAAGGGTAACATAGTCTTTGCATCTGCTTATCATTTCGAAACCAGGAAAAAGTCTATTTAAAGTATAAAGAGAAGAAAATCTCCCCGCTAATGATGAAATAGAAGTACACAGCACACAGAGACATTTTAAATTAATATAGTTTTAAGGCTAGTGAAAAATGAATGTAAAAGTTATATTCCATCATGCATACTCACACACACACTCACACACACACACACACACACACACACACACACACACACACACACACACACACACACACTCATCACAGCTCTGTACCGCTCAACTGCAAAAAAAATTGTTGCAGCAGTATAAAACTCCCTCCATCCATGTGCATGTATGTGTATGTTGTGTTATTCTTATGCTAAATACATGCTTATGTCTATATATATATATATATATATATATATATATATATATATATATATATATATGTGCTCACATGATTTACTTACCAGCACTGACTGAATCCAACAAAAAGCAACATTTCACTTCTAGTTAAACTACTTTTTTGCATGAAAAAAACAAGCCCAAAAACAAGCCCAAAAGCACAGATATGGAAGTGATCACCACCTATTACATTACTTTAAATCACAAAGTTGTATAACCTCTGGGAAAAGAAAAATAGTTTTTTGTAAAGCACTATTAGGTCAGTATGCATTGTTAACATCTCATTCATCTTTGTTATGCCTTATTGTTTCAATGATATTCAGCACCAGTTACTGTAGCTCAATTATATGATGTGTGTGTGTGTGTGTGTGTGTGTGTGTGTGTGTGTGTGTGTGTGTGTGTGTGTGTGTGTGTGTGTGTGTGTGTGTGTGTGTAGTTATGACAATGCGCAATGTCCCTGACAAAGCATATGCCAGAGTGTTAATAAAGAAACTTTGTCCAATGAGCAAGCCTTTGTTTAAAATAGAACCACTCAGATTCTATTCTGAATACAAAACAGTGGAGCAATGCTTCGTCCTTGCACAGTTATTGGAAACACTATGACAGTTTTTGAGTACTACCTACATTTGTTTTGGGAACATGGAGAAGGTATGCGATGGTTTATGCCAGAATGTCTTGTGAGTACTGTTAAAGCAATGCAGGCTTCCAGATCACTGCCTTGTGTCATTCAGTCACTAATAACTTATATATGATCACTGTTCAAATGACACTAGTCAGATTTATCCATATAAAAAGGTCAAGGAGAGGCCATTATGTAGGCTACTGGATTTCCTCATTCAATCTACAAGTCATTGTTATGTGTCTAGACATTAACCCAGTAAGCATCACACATAGCAGCCTAGTGAAAGACATTGTCAGATAAGTAATGTTGCAACCATTTCTTAGAACTACAAATGATGCAGAAGATACAAAGTGTCATTTTCTGATGTAGGAAAGTAAATTTGGGAGGCGGTCATTAAAAAATGGAAACCTGAAATAAATTATCATAGCTGGCACTGGATTATTCTGCAATTTTGGTATTGCAATGAATGACGCATAATGTTCATGTTTAGTCTTTCTAATGAGGAATAAATTAAGGCTAACTCAGCAAAGGATATGAAATAATGTCCTTTGTTGCAATTAAATGTTTCAAACAGTATCATAAGTGACAGGGAATACAACTTAACAGGAAACCTTTTCACTAATGTGTAAATACAAAGGAATCTGACACATGCAACTATCAGCAATTAATCCCAAATCAAAAAGCACAGGGGCACTCCAGGGCTGATTAGACAAATATATCCAAAGCTCCTGGATTTAAATATAGCTCCAAATGATAAATTCCAACACACAAGAATAGTCCACAGGTTTATTGTAGATATGTAGGTTAGCGCTTTCACCCTGATGGGCTTCTTCAGATCTTTAATACATACAAAAAAGAGGCTACTAAATTTATACCCAGTTAAGCATGACATCATTTCCTTCAATTAACTTAAAATTCATCTTGGTAAATACATTATATATTATTGTAAAAACCTATCATAATAATTTAAAAACATTCCTAAATAAAAACAATACATATTTATTTACAATTGAGCCAACCACAATAATTCTCTTCAATGACTTAATAAACCAACTGTAAAAATGTAGAAATATAAAATATATATATATAAATGTCTGTTACCCAAATATAAAATAGGTATCAATAACAAAACATGTCTAAGCTCACCTAAAAACAATTTATTTCAAAATCAAACCCTAAACGTAGCAGTGAGCATTATAGACATTCATTTAAAAACCAATCTTCTGTTTTTTAAGGCGGGCTTAATAGATACCTTGTCATTGAGACCTGGTTTCTGGTCAGCCTTTAACCTAATAATCCAGTCAACTTCTATTCTTTCTGTGTAATTCCTCACATCCCTCCTCTAAGGCTGGGTGTATTCACTTGTAGAACTTGAAACCTGAAACTATGTTGTTCATTGGTGTGAAGTACGTGTTTAGATAGAGAATTATTGGGGGATCATGTGCGTATATTATATAGATGTTCCCTGATCCTCTCCCATAATCATCTATCCATTTTACCTACATAAAACGCACTACATGCCATACACTTGGCCAAATAAACTACATGTTGGGTGTCTCAAGTAGTCACTGTATTAAAATCAAATCATCTAAGTGTGACAGGATGTATAAAGTAGGAACCAGTATACACAAATTTACAAAAATTACATCTACTACATAGTCTCATGCCCACTGACAATGGGTTATCAAACAATGTGGTTGTACCCCTAGGATAATACAATACTCTCTGTAGATTCAATCTGTTTCTATAAACAAAATGAGGTTTAACACCTACTATTTCCTTCAACTGTGGATCCACCATTAAGACTCCTCAAGTTTTATAAAAGACATCCCTAACATAACCAATGTCTTGTGTGTAATTCAGGGAAACCCTGACCATCAAGTTCCATGTGTTTTCAAATGGTCTACCTCTGGAATACCAATAAACTCCCTCCAGTCTGAGAAATAGGGACGCGCAGTATTATCTCTTAACAAACCAACCCCCTCAATACCTGAGGTAATCTCTGTCAAACTATAGAACCTACATATTAACCTCTCACGCAAATGAGATAACTCTCGTTCAAACCCTGCATCAGTTGGATTCAGATGTGACGCATGTATGGCCTGTCCCCTAACTATATTCTTGAACACAAACCTAGGATGCATACTATCTCTATGAAGGAGAGAGTTCTTATAACATGACTTCCTGTAAACTCCAGTATTAAGCAACCCATTGGGTAGCTTCTCTATATAAGCATCCAAGAAAGCTATCCAGTTGTCAGATTTCTCCATCGTAAAACTGAAAAAATGTGTTAGTAAATTAACTTCTTCATAGAAACACTGCAGTTCAACATCAGAACCCGTTCATATAAGGAACAGGTCATCCACAAAACGAGTATAAATGACCATATGTTCCATAAAGCTGGTCAAAGAAAATAACTTCTCTTTTTCCCAATCTGCCATTACCAGGTTGGCGTAGCTATTGGCACAAGAGGTGCCCATAGCTACGCCATCCTTCTGAACATAAATCTCATCATTAAACATAAAAATGTTATTTTGCAAAATAACCTCTAGTAATGCACAGATCAATTCAATATGTGAAGCAGTATAATCAGTATTCCCTCTCAAACATCTCTGTATACTTTCTATCCCATCCTGATTAGGTATAACTGTGAACAATGATTGTACATCTAACGTCACAAGTTTAAAGCCCAAATCTATTGGTAACATAGTCACTTTACTATATAAGTCCAACAAAAATCGTTTTGTGTCTCTCAGAATATGTGTGAACTTGTCCACTACAGGTCTAAGTTATTTCTCTATATACAGGGAGAGTGGTTCAGTAGCCCACCCCCTCCCCATCACAGTAGGTCTCATTGGAGGATCCAACAGATTTTTGTGGACCTTAGGTAGTTCTTGGATAACAGGGATCAGTGGATTGGCAACTGAGAAATATAGGTACAAGTCAAACTCAATCACTTTACTCTTGAGTAGATCTAACATACAAGATATTCTGATGAATGAACACAACGCGAAAACCAAGCCACTCAGGAACTCAGGCCAAGGAAAAAATAATGTTAACGTATTTTAATAAAACCGTTTTCGCTCCTCACAAAGAAGAAGCTTCTTCAGACACAGTAAAAAGCGCAAAGCGCTTTTTTTAAAAATACAACAGCTGATTACTTCTATGATGTCATTTCCTTTACAGCTGATTACATTACGAAACACTTTTTGTATATAATAAAAGACCAAAAATGTAATCAAATACTACATGAGTCCTTCAAAATTCTAACTATATTCACTTTTTTATAAAAACAATACCTTATATTTCCCTTAAATGGTTTTAAATGCAATTGTAAATAATTCAATACACCGAGGCTTTTTATCTCAAGCACATAAATACCCCGAGGGGACAACATAGTTAAGCTACACATTTAAAGGTGTGTCTAATACATATATTAATGATGTTATAAAATTTTCTTCAAATAGTATAAATATCCTACCGTCAATGAGTTACACAACCCATAGTGGTAGGAAGCTGGTACATTAACATTTTAATTTCTTAAATAACTTTTGTATTTCAAAATGACAGAGATGTTGCAGGTCTCATTTAACCCAGGAGGGGAAAAAGCGTTTAAAAGCAGCTGCCATTCAAGTTCTTTTAGTTCAAGGAGAAGGGACTGAGGGCCCCCCCTAATACCAACTTTAACCAAGTCAATGCCCATAAAACAAAAACTGTGTCCAGTATGATCTAAAATATGCTTTGAAAGGGCATTGTCAGTTTTTTTATTTTTTATTGCGTAATTATGTTGGTAAACTCGGTCACGCATCTTTCGGTCCGTCTTACCAACATAAAACGCAGCACAGCAGTTACACTGTGCTATATAAACAATCGACTTGGTATCACACCCAATCTTATGTTTGATGTAAAATTTCTCATCCCTTATAACAAAGGAGTTCCCTGTTTTCAGTAACCTGCACCAGTTGCAAAAACCACAAGGAAAAGTACCAGTTTGTCTTGATGAAAAGGTACTAGAATCACTTGTTTGCAACAGTTCTTTTAAATTTTTACCTCTCCTAAATACAAAGGAGGGAAAAGAACCCAAGATTTCCAATAAGTAAGCATTATTCACAATAAAATGCCAATTTTTCTTGATAATTGTGCACATACTGTCAATGTGTTTGTTATGAGTTAAGATGAGACTGATCTTAAAGTCTTGTGTTGGACTAACTGTGACTTGACCGTTATTGCTGTTATCATGTGAGAGAAAACTGGGTTCATAACTAGATGTTGGTGTTCGCATGTTTTCTATATTCAGGGGGTCACTTGATTCAGAGTTTAGAAGTAGTGGTTTATAAAACCCTGACGCTCTTTTAAGTGACACCTCATTGATTAAACTATCAAGAAGTTCACAGGGGTAACCTCTGTTCAAAAACATGCACTTAAGATTGGAACACTCAACTTCAAAGGCTATTTCCGTATTACACATACGTGTAGCTCTCACTAATTGTCCCTTAACTATGGACTTTTTCTGTTTCCATGGATGGTTACTGGAATAATGTAGGAAAGCGTTACAGTATGTGTGTTTCCTAAAGATACTTGAGAGTAATCGCTTATTGTCAATGTCCTTAATAAGTTTCACATCTAGGTAATCAATCTCCTTAACGGAGAAGTGGTGGGTGAAGGTTAGAAAAGGGCAAGAGGTGTTCATTTTTCCCATTAAGTTAGAGGCACGGTCTTCATCTCCTTGTGTAAGAATAAATACGTCGTCTAAAAAACGCGTATAAAATTTATTAATCTCTTTAAATAAGGTATCTTTGAACAAGAATGTCTTTTCCCAATAAGCAACCACTAGATTGGCAACGCTCCCTCCACATGGGGAACCCATAGCGATACCTCTTTTTTGGAGGTAATAGTTGTTATCGAAAATAAAGAAATTAGACGTTAAAATAATGTCCAATAAAAGGGTAACAACATCAATTTCATCTTTAGGGGCCCCTAGGTTTAATAACATCAATTCAACCCATTCGATAGCCTCACAGTGTGGTATACAAGTATATAACTCAACCACATCAATGGTTAAGAAGTTATATGAAGGGTCAAAAGAGATGTCGTTGATGGACCTTAAGAAAGACCATGAGTCTTTACAGATCTGGGGTAGCAGCTTAAGGTATTTATTTAGGATATGGTCAACGACCTTAGCGCAAGGGTAGGTAATACAACATCTCCCATCCACTAGAGCGCGCATTGGTGGGTCCGCCAAGTTTTTATGTATTTTGGGGATCCCAAACATTACTGGCACTCTAGGGAAGGAGATGTTGATAAAATTGAAGGTTTCGATGTCAATCCTTCCTTCTATGAATAAATCCCTAAGATACCCTTTGATTCGGTTGTATTGCCCTGACATCTCGTTAAGGGATGAAATTTCATACGCTGGTGTGTTAAGTACCTTGGACATCTTAAAGTTGTAATCATCTTTATCAAGAATAACCAAACCCCCACCTTTATCAGGTTTTATCACCCTAATAGGTACATTCCTAAGATTTTCCAAACTAGCCTTTTGTTCAGGTGAAATGTTGTTTCTATTTTCAAACCATCTAATATTCTCAAATAGATGTCTGAGATCTATTTCACAAGCATATTCAAATGTTTGTAAAATGGGGTGTAGTGGAGGATTAAAGGTACTTAACATTTTAAATGGGTGTTTATCTATGATAGAATCACCACTAAATAAAACCCTAAGATTAAAGCTGCGTACAAAACATTTCAAGTCCATCAAACACCTAGGCAAGCTGATCTTCTGGTCCGGGACAAAAGATAACCCAAACGCTAACAGTTCAATTAATTCTTGATCGATGTTGACTTCAGAGAAGTTATAAACAGTAAAATCTCCTTTTTGATTTTTCAAAATTATAGGTTTACCAGTAGGGAAAACAGGAAGTTCATTTCCTAGTTGTTCTGGTTGTTTTTCCTCTGGTTTTTCCTCCGCCCTAAAAAAGGTTTATTCTGGTTTTTATAATTAGGGTGGAACCCATTTTTATTATAATTAGATTTTATCCTGTTACTTCTCCTCGGTTGTTGAAACGATGGACCTTCGTCACCATCTTCATTTTCGAATTCATTCTCTTCTAATGGGGAAGAAACATCTCTGACATTGCTGTTATTGGTTGGTCCATCTTTGTTTAAGGGACCGTTTAACTTCTTAACCAAATTTGGGTACGCCATCTCGGAGGCGTATGCTTGACGATCTCTAATAAGTTTTTAGTTTTTTACTATATAAGTCCAACAAAAATCGTTTTGTGTCTCTCAGAATATGTGTGAACTTGTCCACTACAGGTCTAAGTTGTTTCTCTATATACAGGGAGAGTGGTTCAGTAGCCCACCCCCTCCCCATCACAGTAGGTCTCATTGGAGGATCCAACGGATTTTTGTGGACCTTAGGTAGTTCTTGGATAACGGGGATCAGTGGATTGGCAACTGAGAAATATAGGTACAAGTCAAACTCAATCACTTTACTCTTGAGTAGATCTTCTAACATACAAGATATTCTCCTAACATGCATCTCTACTTCATCAATATGTATAATGGAATAAAATCTATCATCACTCAACATCAGAGACATAATTTCTTCATACCTAACTCTAGCCAACACAACTACCGGTCCCCCTTATCTGCGGGTTTAATCACTATCGTCCTATCATTTCTCAACTTATTTATGGCAGCCCTCTGACTCTGAGTTAGATTACCAGACCATTCCCTTTTTCTGTTTTCACAACTCAATTTGTGTAAGTCTTCTTCTACCATTTTAACAAAAGCATCCAATAAGGGATGTAAAACAGGGACATATGTACTGGGTCTCTTATACATTTGGTCATCACTAGTATGTAATTGATCCCCATAATCTAACTTAAGCTGTACATTACGTCAAAATAGCTTTGTATCAATAACCAAATCAGTTAAACTGCTTTTACCAGAGGCTATAAACAAAAGTCCCTTATCAAGGACACATATTTCATCTGCATTTAATACTCTACTTGAGATATTCCAGACTAATGTCTGGGGATTCTCTCCCATATCAGCAATTAATGTTTTTACTGAGTTTGGGTTGTTCTTTTTTTCTAAAATCATATTTCTTGTTATACTTACATTTATAATTATACTTAATTAAGCCTTCCTAATATAAAATTTGGTATGAAATTATGACTTGTTCATTCCTTACAAATAAAAATTTCAGGGAAAGGAGTAGAAACCCCAATCTGATATAACCTATTCAAGCTGTATAAGTCTGCATTAAACTGAGAGATGGCAGCTTTTTAAAGCCACCATATTAAGTATATGAACTCAGTAATTACAAACCTTACACAGCACTTATTTATAAAATCTGTTAAATGCTAAGAGAGAGATGTGCATAATATAGAAATACTACAGTTATCAGAAATATTTGTTAAAATCAAGGACATTGGTTATGTATTTATTTATTTAATTATTGATTGAGTTAATAGATTGATTGATTGTTCCTGAGATTTAAGTACTATTCTTTTTCTGGAAAAGAACCTTTTTGATGAATTTAGAACAAACAAAGTTACATCATGATGTATTAAAGTATGCATATCCAAACTATTACTAAGAGTTTTATTTTATTTATTTATTTATTTATTTATTTATTGATTTATTTATTTTTTTTTATTTATCTTTGTTTACTAGGAAAGTCCAGCTGGGATAAAAAATCTTTTCAGTGGAGGGCTGTGAAGAATGGCTCCATATTTAACAGCAGTTTTGGCATATTCATAAAATACAGTTGTATGATATCAGAAGGAATACAAAATATAGGCATATGTACATACATGAGAGACAAAGCTTTGCGATAGCTTGCATAAAACATCATTTCCAAAAAGAGCATGTACACAGCTTGCATAGATATATATAGTGCTGAATTTTTATTAGTAATAGACACAGACATGTGTATACCAAAGAGAGATATAACATGACAAAAATATTGAAATGTTACATGCAATTTCTGGTAATTAAATAATGAAGAGGCATCTTATCTATAGAGATATTAGAAAGGGGGAAGGAGGCTGATAGTGTAGTATAGTATGATATGTTAGTAGTAGAGCGACTATATACTTACATTTAAGACTGAGAAATAAAGTAATTAAGAAAGCGAGAATGGATGCAGTTACTTCGACTGTTAAAAAGAGTATTAGTTCTGGATAGATAAGGAGAAAGAGAGAGAAATGGGTGATGAAACTGTGACAAAGGGGGTGAAACAGTTGGATAGTGGTTGACCTAATTAGAGAGAAGAAGAGTTTGAGTCTTGTCCCTTAGAATCTATGATTCATATACTTTATATAAATCAAAGTTACTCCTTGTGGTTTAGTGAGCAACTTTCTGCCTCAATTGAGAAAAAGGGGGGAAGGGAAAAAGAAAGGTATTTGGAGAAAAGGTAGAAAGTGTGGCCAAAAATGTATTCTATCTGAGAGATGAACAGGAGAAGATTCAATCTTTGCTTAGATATTGTTTTAGTAGTAACATACACATATGTGTCTTGTCTGTATGTTTTGTTTGCAGTGGGATAGAGTTCCAGTTTTCAGTGACTTGATGGTGGGACTATAGAGAATACCCATACATGTAGAGGAGAAATGTGTTTCTTGACTGTAGCATTATAGACCTGGAGTATGGTTGGAGCATATTTTAGAAATCAATTAAGCTGTGGACTATCTTGAGTGCATAAGGTAGTAGGGGAGTCAAAGCCACTGTAAATCTGTAAGGGCTATGCAGTGGTGGGGTTTTCATGCAGTTTTAGTGGACTATTTGCTGAAATTAAGATTTGTAAAGATGGGGCTGTATAGAAAAGTGATGGAAGAATGTAAATAATGGTTATGGATGTATATGCAGAGTCTGTGAGAAAATGTTTTGTTCTGTATAGTGATCCTGCTTCCAGTGGGTCTTTTTGATGACCTGGAACAGTTGCCGGTCATATTTAAGTTTGTTGTCAAACTCTGAGTAGCTTTCTTTGTGGTACACATTCAGTCTGTGTGTTGTTGGATGACAGGACATGGAGTTTGTGTTTTGTTCTAAGAGGCTTTTGGGGGTAAAGAGTGTTATTTTTGCATTTTTGGATTGAGGAGTAGGCTTGCATTGGTGAGCCAGGTTTCTGTGGTTTGGAAAGCCTGTTTATGCATGTATTGCAGGGTATGTAGTGATTGTGAAAAGCAGATGAGTACTGCATCATGAGCTTATTGAATAAGAGTTGCTTGTTGAGATGGAGTTTGTTGATAAATATGTTAAAAAGGAGAAGCCCAAGTACTGAACCTTCAGCAACCCTGGCTGCAGCTGGCAGGAATGTTGAGAGTTCTTGCTTACAATTAACCGCTTTTTGTCTATTTGACAGAACGCTAAGTAAGCTGATTTGTTTAGACTGAGAGATGCTAGTTCATATAACACCTTTTGATGTGATAGCATGTCAAAGGCATTTGACAGGTTGAGAAAAATAGATGAAACTAGGTCCCCCTTGTTTCTGTGTTGATTGAAAGTGTTAGTAAAGCTGAGGAGAGTTGTGATAATATGATTTGGATGGAAACCATGCTGTATGGGAGAACGTAAGCTATGGTTATTGAGGAATTTGATTATTTGGGAGTGCATACATCTTTCCAGAATATTTGATAGGGGTGACCGGATTGTTATCAGTCAGTAATTAGTCAGGCCAGTTAAGCTTCTGCCTTTTTGTTGGGGGAGGGGGGTATGAATTTTTTTTTTTTTTTTTTTTTACAGATTGCTGGCACATAGTTTTCATATATAGATCTGCTGATTATGATGGAGATGAGGAATGCTATGTATGTGGCTGCAATTTTAATGTATTCTTTTGGTAAATAACCAGCTACCTGGGTTGTTGATTTTCATTTTAGTATAGATTTTTTATTATTGGTGTAGTGGGGACAACTGTGGGCATGAATTGCTGTGCAGTATTATGAGTTTATGGGATGGTAGATGATATATTGGGGTTTTGTTTTATGTTTGTTAGGACAAAGTTAATGAAGTGATGGTTAACTGAGCTGGAATGCTGTCAGAGTCCTTACTGATTGTTGTAGAGGGAATGGAGGATTGCCCTAGGTTTGATAGCTTTTTAATGGATGACCAGAAGAGATTGGAGTTGTTTTGATGTCAATTTTGGAGGTTTGATAAATAGGATTTATTGTCATTGGTTATTTTATGCTTTGATAGGATTTGTGGGGTTCTATATTCCTGTAGGGCTCTTTGATTTTTGGTTTTGGACAATTCTTTCCAGTCATGGTTTCTCTCTTAGTCATTATATTATTGATTTTGCATGTTAACCATGGAACTGGGTTTGACCTGATTTGTTTGTCCTGAGGAGTGCCTGTTCGTTTAGTACTTTTGGAAATATTAGGTAAAAATGGGTGGCTGCTTTGTCTAGGGGTAGAGATTTTTTGTGGGTTCCAGTCGTATTCAGAGAGGATTAATTTAAAATGTTCTATGCTGAATTGTTTTTTTTTTTTGCTTTTGTTGCAAACTTGTTTGAAGACTACTTGTTTAAGAATATTTTGTATCTATCTTTTTATATAAATTGGGAAATGGTCACTAATATTGTCTGGCACAGAGCCACTGGAGGTTATGGCATCTGATTTATTTGTGATAATCCAGCCAAGTGTGATTTCTGTCTTTGCTTTTTTGTGTACTTAGATGGCTGATCTTATCAGCTGTGAGAAGCCAAATGAGTTTATGCTGAGTGACGCTAGGTCATTTTGTTACCAATCAATATTTGTATCTCCAATTATTATGGTTTCCTAAGCTATTTTGCTGTTTATCCAATGTGAGATATCTTTGTTTGTGGCTGAGTTATTACCTGGAGGAATGTAGAGTCCTGTAATACAAACAGATTTGTTCTTGTTGAATTTCAATGAGGTGATGAAAACTTCAGTATGTTGGAACTGTATGAGTTTGTGAGGACAGTTAATTATTTCTAGTAAGTTTTTCAATAAAGTCACACTTTATTTTATTTTATTAGCCATTCAAATGTCGTTTAGTTTATTTTTCCTAATGTATGAAACTATTAATAGAGTGTTGTGACTTAGATATGTTATAATGAGCCATTTGGTCTACAAAAACAGTGTTTTTCCAGTTGGTACCAATTGATTCTCTAATATGAAATATGCTTTCTGTACTAAAGGTACAAAATTGCTTAAGATTTCAGAGTGACTCGCTGAAAATAGATTTCATAAACATACCTCTCAACTTCTTTGCCCAGTAATTCTGGATAATGTTAAACATAATCCAGACAAAGGCTCCAAATCAGGGACAATTTTTAAATGTTACTTAAATTGTCTTAAACCACTAATAGAATAACAGAAGTATGAGACTCCAGTGACTGGCATTTTCAAGTGTAATTTTCAATGATTTACCAGAAAATCAAAACTTTTGTTAGGTAAATGGCAAAAGTATGAGGGAAAAACTGGAATGTATTGCAAATTGAGGGACAGATGAGAGTTATGCCCACAAGTACATTATCTATAGGTAATGAGAAAAAAAAACAATAATGTTGCAGTGGTGTTGGGGTAACAATTTCCTTCACAGTATTGTCAAGCCCTTTTTGCCATTGGTTATTCTAACTGCTTTCATCCTTTAAAGAAATTTTAACTCTGCTGTTTTCTGCTACTTTAAGGCATATGCTGTCTGAGTAGCAACAAGAATCTTTTAGATTCATATAAGAGATATGACTGTAATGTTTCTACTTCTTCTTCATCTTTTGTATATAACTTTATTCATGTTACTACCATGCACATACCTTGTTTTAAAAGTACCTTATGTCCTTTTGCTACTTCAAGTTTTTGTGCTTCTTACATCTGCTCTCACCCAGCCTTACGTTAGCCCATCTTAAAACATTTGCCTGTTAAATTATCAGAACTGTTGATAATAATCAGTACCATCAGAATGAGGGATGCTCCTCCGACTAAGTACTTGTTTTGTGGTATGTTTGTCACCGCATGCTTATGATAACAATTGCAGTACATATTTTTTAAGTTTTTTTATAATGCTCAGGGTGCACAGTTCCCTCAAAGAGACTGATTTTGCTGGCAATTAGCAGTGTTTGGACCTAATCTAATTGTAAACAAAACATCAAAGATGTTACTGTTAAGAAATGTGACAGATTTTTATAGCTGCATTATATCAGCTGAACAAATGAGCTAATCACTGGAAAATCTACTTCACATCTCTATGAATGACAGGAAGGTAGTCCTTCATTTGGAATCCATTGTTCAGATCAGACAAATATGAGCACTGTGTTTGGAAAATGATACTTTTTTCCAACTAAAGTTGATGTTTCTGAGGAAAATGTTGTCCAGCATTCAGTTTTTTCTTGGGTGGGCACAGCAAAAACAAAGAAACAGATTGTGATGCCTCACCAGTGGCAACAATAATCAAGGAGCCTCAATTCTCACCACTAGACCTGATCATCACAAACATGGGGACAAAATGCTACACACCGGAAGTATATCCCTCATTGGTGAGATCAGACCATAAACTAATCTCACTGGAGATCCACATCCTGCCCCCACCCCCAACAAAAAAGACCACAGTGAAGAACTTCTCAAAAGCCAACTTCACACTTCTTAAGACTGGTGTGGTATCCTTCAAGGCCCCGAGCCATTGGAAACCACAACCCACACTGCTGAATCCCTTACAAATGCTTTCTACGAGCACCTCCAGGATTGCATGGATCAAGCAATCCCAAATAAAATCAAGACCCTTTCCACCAAAGGCAAGCGCCCGATCTGGTGGACCCCAGCCATAAACAAACTTTACAACAAGAGGAGAAAGCTACTACAAGATAGAGCAAAATCCCTAAAAGGGAAGACATCTCTGATCAATACTAGTAAAAAACTACGATCACTCATAAAATCATCCAAGGCCAACTTTGAGAGAAAAATCGCCAAGGACTCAAAAGACAATCATAAGGCCTTCTTTAGCTATGTTAGAAATCTGGGTGGAAACTCCCAGATATGCTCAGAATTAGTCCAAAATGATACAAAAAAATCACTGAACCCACAGATATTGCAAACATACTGGCAGACAGGTTCAGTGAAAATTTCTCCCCTCCCTCCCCCCAAAAGGAGAAATATCTATCCCAGCAGAGTGTAGCCTCCCAATCATCTCAAATGCCCAGGTGAGAGCTGCTCTCTCAAGCTAAAAACACAGCATCAATGGGACCGGATGGTGTCCCCGGCTGTGTGCTACACAAACTCAATGAGGAACTAAACCCACACATAAGGCTGCTGTTTAATCTTAGCCTTACCACAGGATACGTGCCAAAGAGTGGCATACGGCAACTGTGGTCCCACTCCACAAAGGCGGTGCTTCTACGGACCCTGGTAATTACCACCCCATAAGCTTAACAAGCCTGGTCTGCAAAGCTATGGAGAGGATCATAATGGAACTCATAAATAAAGACATAGGGGACCTACAGACATTGGATCCTACCCAATTCGGCTTTGCCAAGGGCAGATCATGCCTCTTGAACTTGGTCGACTTTTTTGAAACAGTCACCAAGGCCATTGATGAGGGTAAGGCAGTTCACACAGCCTACCTTGACCTTGCAAAAGCTTTCGACACAATACCCCACTCGGGTATCATAGAGAAGCTCACCAGCTTAAATGTAAACCCATATGTCACAAGATGGGTTGCAAACTGGCTCAAGGACAGTACCCACAGGGTTAGAGTTGCTGGTGCCATGTCAGACTCCAAGCAGGTCAAAAGCGGTGTCCCACAGGGCTCAGTCCTGGGCCCCCTCTTGTTCGGCATCTACTTTTCAGAAGTGCAGGCAAACATAGGAGGATTGTGGCTGACAAAGTTTGCAGATGACTGCAAACTGGGTGCCATAGTTGAAAATCCATCAGACACAGATAACCTTCAGAGAGGTCTCATAGAAATGGATAACTGGTGCCAGAGCCATGGACTTAAGCTAAACGCCAAAAAATGTATAGTCATACCCTTTGGTAAAAACAAGGTAACCCCAAGTTACCACATAGGTGGCGATCCATTAAGCACAGAAGAGGTTATCAGGGACCTGGGGACCCAAGTTGACAGTAACCTTTCTTTTGACACTCACATTGCCAAAGTGGTTAGGAGGACCTTCTACATTGCCCACCTGATTATGAAGGGATCCACATCCAGATCAAGGGAGGTCATTGTTCCCCTGTACTCTTCACTTATCAGACCAATGATTGAGTACAATGCCCCATTCGGAATGTATCTTACCCGACACCTGCAGCAATTGGAAAGACCCCAAAAGTTCCTCACCAAAAGGATAAAGGGGCTCAAAAATATGCCATATGCTGCCCGACTGAAGAAACTCCAGCTCTATTCAGTCGCATACCGTCTGCTCAGAGGTGACCTGTGCCTGACATATAAGGCCATGTCCAACCCGGAATTAATGGACATGCACCACCTCAAAAAATCCAAATCCACCAGAGCCACAAGAGCAAGAGACTTAAACCTCAACACGGATATAAATAGGACGTGCTGAGGACGTGCTGGAGGGATAGATTCATCACCCAGAGACTCCCTATGTTGTGGAACAGAATCCCGGTCCATGTGAGACAGAGCACCTTGCTGGCTCTGTTCAAGAGGAATCTTGACCAGTGGATGGGAGATCATAGGTTTACCCCGGGGATCATCTCTGTATCACTGCTGGAAAGAGGCACGGCAAACTAATGGGTATAGTATTCTTCAACCTAAGGGGTGGTGAAAGCCACACAACTCTGGCTAGGCTTATAAATGCCCTAGGGCAGATAGCCTAGTATGAACCTATGAACCTATGAACTAGCGCCAGTGGGGGACGTACATTGGGAGGATGACAGGTGCTTACACATTATTTCCAGATGCAGCTCTCTGCATCAAGTGCAATTTCCCTTAAGAACACACAGAGACCACAGTCACTTCGGGCTGGTTTCTCCCTCTTTCTCCAGATCTTGAATAAGACTCCTGACTGGCACAGCTATAGTGTTGAGATCTCAGCTGAGTGGCCAAGCCAAGACCTCCAGCACCATCTCTGTTCAACCAGTGCTTCATGTCCCTGCCTAAGTAGCTGAAACGTACACACTTTGAGTTTTGATTTACACACACACACACACACACACACACACACACACACACACACACACACACACACACACACACACACACACACAGACACACACCTGGGAAAGGCTGGCACAGGTTTACTAGCTATGCCCCTTCTGCCCAGACTATAAGGTAATTATCACTGCCACAAGCCATGTCTTTATCAGCAACTTTAAGGCCCTTAACAAAGGGTGTCCAGTCTTACTGTGTAATGTTACTATCAATATAAATGATAGTTTGACCAAGAACAAGGCTATTAGGAGTGGCACACAGTGTCACCAAATAAATATGCAAGTACTCCCAAAACTTAAATATGTCTCACAAATATCAGCCAGAATGAAAGGTTTAAATATTTTTAATATTAAATAATAAAAGAACAAGAAAATACTCAGTATATGATCACAGTAACATCTGAGTTCAAAATCACAGGAAATATTTCAAACAGCATTGCAGGACACTCTCAAATAAATAAAGAAAGCACCCAAACTCTACTTCACTGTATTCCTGACTGAATCTAAGAGAATTACTACACCCTGGTTAACTTCCTTACAGAGCAAACAAGGCAAATGTGGTGAGTGTATCTTTCAGCAGATGGTGTCAGGTCAAAGAAAATACAGAATACTCAGTATCTCTCTGAGATTTCTTAAATTAATATCCCAAATAGTACTGCTGGGATAGCTTGCAGGATGATATCATTTCTTGTCATCTGACTCCATCCCAGGTGAAAAACAACCATTGATGCAGCTGGTAATATTTAGCTTCTACCTGTGAAAATACATAAACAAGGCTTTTCTTAGATCTAAGGCAGAACATGGAAGTCATAAAACAATAAAATACTTGCAAGACAATGCAGAGAACTTCTAGTTCTAGACTCTGTGTCTGTTACTACACAGAAACTGAAAGATAACATCCTTTTATTACGTGGTCATAGAGTAATTTAAATTCTCAGCTGTTTTTCTGAAATAATCTTCCAGTTTCCATTGTTAAAATATATGCATCTTAACAGTTACAGTAGTGTGTGCCCATTTCTGTTCTGTTCCAGTAGGTTACACTGTGGATACATGTTTAAAGCTCAGTACTTTACAACCCTTTTCAACACACACTTCTTTATCAGCAGTTTGATATACACATAACATACAGTTCTAATATATTTGCAATACAAGCATATGAATCATGTTGATAATCACAAATGACATACAATTAATTACAAAATTCCAGATAGCTGGGCTGGCAGTATCACCTTTTGCGACACAGATCATCAAAAGGAAAACTGCTATAAGGTAAAAAGTCAAACCTTGCTAAAATACAGTCATTTAACTCACCTGGTCAGGTGAGCAACAGGATTGCCTTTACTTGCTCGACTGAGCAGAAGAGTGAAGACTATATGTCCGAGATGAAAAGACCAGAAGTCTGTAATTAATGAAACTCCATAGCAACAAAATCTGAACTGCCATAGAAGCAATTGTGCATGTCTCAAACCACAGTTATGACTGCAAATTGAGCAGTAGTCATAAGAACACATTCTACAGCAAAACTGAGCATGGGTAACACCTGCAATAGAAGGCTTTATATTATCTAAACACGTGTTCAGTGAGCATGTTTTCATCGACAAGTAAACAGCAAACTCTGTCATCGCCAAATGGCCACATGAGTGACTTTTTTTCAGGGGAAAAAAGCGCTTGGCCTACTAAACAAAAAACAAATGTTCAAACCCTACATAATAACCCCCCCCACACCCCCTAACTAAATATACCAACACCAAGATCACACTACAGTGGTGAAAAGAGCAAATCCCTGATGATGGCCAAGCACGGAACACATCTTTTGACAAGATAATATATACCCGAATGGAGTTCGCATTACAGTGAGGATTGGGATATGTACCCTTGTCCCCACTGTAGTGCGATCTCGGAGTTAGTATATTTAATGTGCAGGGTGTGGGGGGTGGGTGCAGCCTCCACATGGGAGGTGAAAGGGGACTTGCCCCCTGTAAAAGCTTTGGTGAAGGTATATGTTTGTTTTTATTGTTTGGTTTAGCTGTATGATGTGTTTATATGACTACTGCATGATCTGCAGTTATAACAGTGGTTTGAGATATGCGCAATTGCTTCTTCGGCATTTCAGGTTTCAGTGCTATGGAGTTTCATTACTTACAGGTTTCCATTCTTTTCATCTCAGACATATGGTCTTTGCTTTTTGTCTCAGTCGAGCAAGTAAAGGTAATCTGAGCAACAATACCTTTATTTAATATTTGACATATTTTTCACAAATATTCTATGCAGTCATGAACCCAGCCACTGGGGATGCACAAGCCAGTGCATTTCTTTGTGCCGGTACCAAGTCCGGATAAATGGGGAGGGTTGCATCAGGAAGGGCATCCGGCGTAAAACCTCACCAAATCATTTCATGCAGTCACCAGTAAATATTTCCATACCAGATCAATCGAGGCCCAGGTTAACAACGACCACCACCTGTACTGTTAGCCAACAGGGTGCTGGCAGAAATTGAGCTTCTGTTGGCCAAAGGAGGAGAAGAGGAGGAAGGCATGGCTGAAGGCAGGAAGAGAGGAGAAAGGCTAGGACTGTGGTAGTGAGGGTCGGAACTTTGAATGTTGGCAGTATGACCGGTATAGGGAGAGAACTAGCTGATATGATGGACAGAAGGAAGGTTGGTATATTGTGTGTGCAAGAGACCAGATGGAAGGGGAGTAAGGCTAGGTTTATCGGAGGTGGGTTCAAATTGTTTTATCATGGTGTGGATGGGAGGAGAAATGGCGTAGGAGTTATTCTGAAGGAACAGTATGTGAAGAGTGTTTTGGAGGTGAAAAGAGTGTTGGCTAGAGTGATGTTTATGAAGCGGGAAATTGATGGTGTAATGATGAATGTTGTTAGTGCATATGCTCCACAAGTTGGGTATGCAATGGATGAGAAAGAAAAAATTTGGAGTGAATTGGATGAAGTGGTGATGACTGTACCCAAGGGTGAGAGAGTGGTGAATTGAGTAGATTTCAATGGGCATGTTGGTGAAGGGAACAGAGGGGATGAGGAAGTGATGGGTAGGTATGATGTTAAACAAAGGAATGCAGAAGGTCAGATGGCAGTGGATTTTGCAAAAAGGATTGACATGGCTGTGGTGAATACGTATTTTAACAAGAGGGAGGAGCATAGGGTGACATACAAGAGTGGAGGAAGATACACACAGGTGGATTATATCTTATGTAGGAGGGTTAGTTTGAAGGAGATTGGAGACTGTAAAGTGGTGGCCAGAGAAAGTGTAGTTAGGCAGCATAGGATGGTGGCTTGTAGGATGACGGTGATCAAGAAGAGGAGGAGTGTGAGGGCAACACCAAGGTTCAAATGGTGGAAATTGAAAAAGGGTAATTGTGAGGTGGAGTTCAGGGATGAGTTAAGACAGACACTGGGTCACAGTGAAGAGTTGCCAAATAGCTGGGTAACTACAGCAGAGCTAGTAAGGGAGAAGGCTAGAAAGGTACTTGGTATCACATCGGGACAGAGGAAGGACGACAAGGAGACATGGTGGTGGAATGAGGAAGTACAGAAGAGAATGCAGGCAAAGAGGTTGGCAAAGAAGAAGTGGGATTGTCAGAGAGATGAAGAAAGCAGACAGGAGTATAAGGAGATGAGGAGCATGGCAAAGAGAGAGGTGGCGAAGGCTAAGGATAAGGCATATGAAGAGTTGTATGAAAGGATGGACACTAAGAAGGGAGAAAAGGACTTGTACCGATTGGCTAGACAGAGGGACCGAGCTAGGAAAGATGTGCAGCAGGTAAAGGTGATAAAGGATAATGATGGAAACATGCTCACAAGTGAGGAGAGTGTGTTGAGGAGATGGAAAGAGTACTTTGAGGGGTTGATGAATGAAGAGAATGAGAGGGAGAGAAGGTTGGATGATGTAGGGATAGTAAATCATGAAGTACAATGGATTGCCAAGGAGGAAGTAAGGATAGCTATGAAGAGAATGAAGAATGGAAAGGCTGTTGGCCCAGATGACATACCTGTGGAAGCATGGAGCTGTTTAGGTAAAATGGCAGTGGAGTTTGTAACCAGATTGTTTAATGAAATCTTAGAAAGTGAGAGGATGCCTGAGGAATGGAGAAAAAGTGTTTTGGTACTGATTTTTAAGAAGAAGGGTGATGTGCAGAGCTGTAGTAACTACAGAGGGATTAAATTGATCAGTCACAGCATGAAGTTATGGGAAAGAGTAGTGGAAGCTAGGTTAAGAAGGGACGTGATGATTAGTAAACAGCAGTATGGTTTCATGCCGGGAAAGAGCACTACAGATGCGATGTTTGCTCTAAGAGTGTTGATGGAGAAGTACAGAGAATGTCAGAAGGAGTTGCATTGTGTTTTTGTAGACTTAGAGAAAGCATATGACAGGGTGCCTAGAGAGGAGTTGTGGTATTGTATGAGGAAGTCAGGAGTATCAGAGAAGTATGTAAGAGTGGTACAGGATATGTACGAGGGTAGTGTGACAGCAGTGAGGTCTGCGGTGGGAGTGACGGATGCATTTAAGGTGGAGGTGGGGTTACATCAAGGATCAGCTCTGAGCCCTTTCTTATTTGCAATGGTGATGGACAGGTTGACAGACGAGATCAGACAGGCATCCCCATGAACTATGATGTTTGCAGATGACATTGTGATCTGTAGTGAGAGTATGGAAAAGGTGGAGGAGACTCTGGAGAGATGGAGATATGCTCTAGAGAGAAGAGGAATAAAGGTCAGCAGGACTAAGACAGAATATATGTGTGTGAATGAGAAGGAGGATAGAAAAATGGTGAGGATGCAAGGAGTAGAGGTGGTGAAAGTGGATGAGTTTAAATACTTGGGTTCAATAGTTCAGAGTAACGGTGAGTGTAGAAGAGAGGTGAAGAAGAGAGTACAGGCAGGATGGAGTAGGTGGAGAAGGAGTGATTTGTGACAGATGAGTACCTGTAAGAGTGAAAGAGAAGGTCTGCAAGAGGGTAGTGAGGCCGGCTATGTTATATGGGTTGGAGACAGTGGCATTGACAAAAAGGCAGGAGTTTGAGCTGGATCTGGCAGAGTTAAAGATGTTAAGATTTGCACTGGGTGTGACGAGGGTGGACAGGATTAGGAATAAGTATATTAGAGGGTCAGCCCAGGTTGGAAGGTTTGGAGACAAAGCCAGAGAGGCAAGATTACGTTGGTTTGGACGTGTTGAGGAGGGATGCTGAGTATATTGGGAAAAAGATGCTAAGGATGAAGCTACCAGGTAACAGGAAAAGAGGAAGGACTAAGATAAGGTTTATGGATGTAGTGAGAGAGGACATGCAGGTGGTTGGTGTGACAGAGCAAGATGCAGAGGACAGGAAGAAATGGAAACAGGTGATCCACTGTGCCAACCCCTAACGGGAACAGCCAAAAGAAGATGATGATGATTCTCTGCAGTGATGCAACCATGTCTGTTACAAATATATTTATAATAATTTTGCATATGATGTCAAAAAAATCTGGCAAGCAGCACACAGTTTTCCCAGTTTAGGGAACTGTAGGTGTATACATCAACTATGAATAATTCTGAAACCTTGGATTCAGGCCAAGAAAATAAATATTATTTTAATGTGAAAAAGTTCTAATACATTGTGTTCTCTATATTCAGTTGTTTCATTTTTTTCAAAATATGTAAAACTGTTAATACAATGTCATGACCTAAATGTCTTATTCTCTACTACTGAAATCCTCTCTCCATATTTTATCTAAAATTTATGACTTTCATGATTATATAATAAGTGTGGTACAGCTCACAACTGTCCAGGTTTCGCAGAATATCCAGATTTTTGACTCATATTTTGGTCCATTTCTCATAAAATTGTAGTTTTCTGGCAAAATCGATGTTTGTGATGGCACCAAAGAATACGTAATTTCTAATGGCATTGATGGCTGCCATCAAGTTAACAGCTGTGTAGCAGATGACACAGAAGTTAAAGCTGTGAGATGTGGCTCCTGTGGTATAGGGTTTGATTCCTTTAGCCCTCATTTGTCTTCTGTGTGACCATAAACAAGTCATTTTACCACTTTGCGCTTCAGTTGCCCCTGAAAACAGAATGTGTGTCCAGTAAGCTTACTGGGGTAACAATGGCTATTACTATTACCTAGCACATGTGATAAAGAATATATTGAATGAATGATCCATAGTTACTCCATCAGTCATGCTTCCCAGCTGTAAAACAAATATTCATTACACATGCCAAATGCATTTATATTATAACCTACATAAAAGTCAAACAATTCATAAAATGCAGAAAAACAGTAAAAAACCCATAAAAAACAAAGTAAGCAGTGTATAAGGTCTATATAATTTATTGCAAAAGAACTTAAAGACAAAAACTGAGGTTAAAAATAATTGTAAACTAACAGTCCAGATACAAAGGACTATAAAAGAAAATAATTTGTCCATAGATAAAATAATGAAATCTAGCCTCCTACTGTACCCCAAATCAAATAGATTTATATATGTAATTATAACAATGTAATTCATCAAATAATCAGACACTGTTCTCTGGCTACTAAACTTCTATGTGGATTCCAGAAGATTAACCACTTATTCCTGAAGATGGAATAGGTAAGCATATGTCCAGTCTCTGCCAGAAGAGAATTCATGTAACAAAGAGCTATTTTAGAGAAACCCTTTGCCGCTATTATTTGCTGAAGGTTGGCCATTTGATAGTCAGTGCTTCATGGCCTGCAGACTTCATCAGGTAACTGGAAGTTTGGATATAAGTCATAATTGCAGTAACCCCATACTGATATTTTCTACTTCTCATGCAATTATCCAAGATTAGTTTTGAAGGAAGTTAATGACCGAGTTTTTCTGACTGTAAGGATATGCTTATTCTATAATCCTGAAATGCACTGAATAATATATCTGTTTCTGTTTTCTGTTATTGTTTACTTTTAGTGTTATGTTTCCCAGTGTGGTGTTATCTGGTTTACTATCAAAATTGTGCATATCGATTTTGCAAGTAATGACTTACTCAAAGTGAAATTAAAAAAATATGCACACCATTTGCTCTCACCTCCTAAAGGGGTAATGTTGGTGTGTTGAATTCGACATTATCGACATTACCCAACTTACCTGGATGTCCAGAGATGTACTACCAATATTTTACAGGGGGGCAAACTGCCCTGCACCCCACCCACACCCCCCGCTAGTTATATATTCTAACTATGAGAGTGCACTGCAGTGAGGAAAAGGGAACTTTTCCTGACCCACACCATAGTACGATCCAATTGAAAACAATGATGCTCAAAACCACAAATGCAAGCTATGTGTTGACATTTCGGAGGCAATAGGATTTCCACTTGCAATTTTAAACTTTTTCACCTTTAGCCTGAACCTTATGAACAACAGTAAGGTAAGTTTCAGACATTTGATAGTAAAGCATGTTACCTCCCTCAACAGTGTATCCGCAGCAGACTTTCAATTTTACTTGAAAGTGGATCAAAAAGAACAAGCAGAAGTCCCCGCTTAGTAAACTGTAATAAACTTTGTATATTAATTGTTCTTGATGCTTTGTCAATATTCAAAGTTTTCCATCTCCATTTTTATTTCTAATAAGCAAGCTTTGTATCATTACATGTTTTTCTTCCCTGGTGGATTTATTTTATTTATTTGTCTTTGGTTACCAGGCAAGTCCAACTGGGTAATGCTCATTTTCAATAGAGATCCAGGGGAAAAGCTCCATTTTCTTATATTGCATTATACTAAGTTCCAGTCAAACACAGAGTAGTTACATTTCTATTTACATTTATACACAAACTGTAGTTACATTTACACATATACATTCTAAGATTTTTACAGAGGTGGAAATTACTAAACAGAAAGCACACATGCAACTAGTGGATTGTAAAGGCAGCAGTTATATATAAAAATTGGTTTGTCATTTCAATAAGAGGTTGAGAATATTATCTTTTAGAGTATTTGGATATTACTGTACAGTGAACAAATTTTAACTCTGTGATGAGCATGCACAAAACCATGATTGGTTAAGATATTTAAGCAGTGGTTTGAAACTAGTGAGTTTGTTGGTATAGCTTTATTTGCATGAGGATACTATTCCAGAGTTTAGCAATGCATTTGGAATAGAGTGAGTCTCCTGCAATATTATCTGACTTATTTGTAACTAATAAGCATTTGTAGGGTAGCAATAAGTAATAATGTAGTGCAGGGCATTTTTCTGGATAAAAAATGAGTTTGCGTGCTGTAGTCAGTTGTGGATATGTTCCAGCCAGTACAAAATCATAACACTGTATTCAACAGAGTTGTGGTCAACCAGTAAGGATAAACTGAGCCAGGATAGACCGTACACAATGCCTTTGATGAAACTGGATAGGACCAACAAACAAAACGGTACTAATTGCTTTCTCCCTTTACAATGTAGGGCATCTTCAGAGTAGAAGTGAACTGTTCTAACATTCAAATACTTATATCATAGATAGTACACGCCTCCAATGTAATTACCCAATCACCCTTTACAACTCATTGATGGCACTGAGAAGTATAAACATCTAGTACTCCATACTGTTCTGAATAATAAATATAAATAACAAATACAAATAACTGACCCATAATATCATAAAAACCTTAAAAACGGACATATAGATATATATATATATATATATATATATATATATATATATATATATATATATATATATATATGTGTGTGTAGTTGTACACCTAAAAACTGCTTAGGTAAAAACAAAACATACATACTATAAAAACAATAAACTTGCCAATGAAGTAATACCAAAACACAGGTAATATAACTAATATAAAAAACTACTAAAATGGCAAATGTGAGCCATTACCACTATAAGTCCCATGCTAGAAATATGATTAATATTATTATAATAAATATAACATACAAGCCAATATAAAATATGTATATTTAGTTATAATATAAATAGATAATTATAATAGTGTATAATTATAGTGAATTTTAAAATTTTTGTACCTTCAAAATTTTTTAGTACCTTCATAATTTTGGAAAACATTATATGTGAATGGACCTATATTTTAATATACTGGAAATTGAAATATGTTCATAATGCCTGGAAATTTTGAGGCATCAAGTCTTAATTGCCAAAGGCACTCCTTAACTTCCAGAAGTGTCTTTGCATCCCCACCCTTGTCATTGTAGGGAATTCTGTCAATGACAAAGAATATGAACTTTTAAAATTAGTACATTCCAGGCTATGCATATAAAGTGCATTTATAGTTTTTTTATTATTTTTTTTTATTTTATTTATTTTTTTATTTCTTATGTCTCTAACATGTTCCAATATCCTCAGTCTCAATTTTCTAATAGTCTTACCTACATAAAAGGTAGGACAACTAAGGCAAGTCGCAAGGTATATCACCCATTTTTTATTGCAATTACAAAACCCTGGACACCTTATAGTCCTACCAAAATTGTGTACTGTAACATATGGACCATTATTGATGTATTTACAAGTGCTGCAACATCCACATTTATTCATCTTTGAATTAGTATATGCATCTTGCTTTCCAGCTTTTTCCATTATTTCCTTTATATTCATCCCTCTACTATATGTAAAGACCGCTTGGCTGTCCACTATTTTGGTAATGTCATTAGTGAGTACTGTCCACCAAGAATCATAAATAATATTTTTGATATCACCACTGTTCTCATTAAACAATAAAACCACCATGTCTCATGGTGTGTTTAATGTAATGGTTTCTCTATCCTTTAATAAACCGCTAAGAATTGGTTTATAAACTATATTTCTTTTCTCTTTAACCTCACATTTGATATTATGAAGAATATCATATGGATAACCTCTCTCTATAAACATATTTATTAACTTCATAATTTCCACGTCATAGAGGTTCTCATCACTGATAAGCCTAGAAAGCCTCACCATTTGGCCTTTCATAATATTTTTCTTTTGAAAAAATGGATGGCAACTCTGACTCTTGAAATGTGAATGTAGGAATGAGTTAGAAAATGTTTGTTTACGGTGTATATTAGATATTAAACCCCCTTTTTCAGTGTCCTTAATCAGTAATATGTCCAAATAGTCACATTGATCCCCATGTATTTTGTAGGTAAATTTTAAAAAAGTAGATCCTTCTTCCATATAATGTATAAATTCATGTATTTCTTCAACTGTGCCCTTCCAAACAATTAATATGTCATCCAGAAATAACACATATAGCGCAATTTTCTGCTGATAGGGTGTAGTTAGTATACTTTTAGTTTGGATGGGGCACACTTGGCCCCCATCGCAACGCCAGTAATTTGTTTGAAATACTCCAATTCAAATAAAACAAAATTATTATTTAATACCATCTCAGTCAACTCTACAATTAAATTTCTTTTAGATGTATTTAAAGAACTATATCTGTCCAAACTGTTGTTGAACATCTCTAGACCTATATCATTGGGTATAATAGAAAATAAGTTGACCACATCGATGGTCACCATCAAAAATTCACCCTCTACTGGTGTATTTCTAATGATTTCTAAACAATGCCACGAGTCCCTGAGAACATGTGATATGTTCTTAAACACACTTTTACAATGGTAATCGATGAAGGATGCCATAACTTCGGTCATAGAACCTCTAGCTGAAACAATAGGGCGGAATGGTGGATTGTGCATATTCTTGTGAATTTTGGGTATTCCAAAGATGGAAGGAATAACTGGTGAACCAACAGACAAGTAATCATATTCATCCTTGTCTAGTACTCCTTCCATCAACCACTCGTATAGCTGCCAATCAAGTTTTATATAGGCTCTATTCAATTCATTTTTGGAAACCCTCACATAGATGGTAGTATCATTCAATAATTCCAACATCTTACCAGAATACTCACTTTTGGTCATAATGACTACCCCTCCACCCTTGTCCGGTTTCATCACCTTATAGGTGTCTGAAGTACTTAATTGTTTAAGGCAAAATCTTTTGCCTACCGTCAAGTTGTCACACTTATTGTTATGAACCTTCATGTATCCTCTGATACGTGTTTCACATAACTGTTCAAATAAATATATAGTGGAATTCATGGGGGGAATGAAAGTACTTTATCTTTTTAAACATGTCATGTATTGAGTTGGTCGATCATTTTGATTGGAAAAATATAATTTCAAATTCAAATCCCTAACATAAAGCTTAAGATTAACCAATATTTTGGATATATCGTGTCTAAAGGTAGGAATAAAAGAAAACCCTTTTTTAAATAATTCACAAAAATGATCACTTAATGTTAAGTTACTAAAGTTATAAATATGAAAACTGCCCTTCTTAATCAACGTGCAGCAATGCTCATTAGAATCAAAACCAAGTACATCCTTAAAACTGTGGGTTTGTCACCATTTTCAACATCAACATTATGATCAAACTCTAATTTCTCACCATTTTCATTACATATTAAAGAAAACTGGTCTGTTTGTCCAACATTGATAGTAATATTGGACTCAAGGTTAGTCATAGGTTCATTGACCCAATCCAAGGGTCTAGGCGAACCACCACTAATGTTAGTTAGCGAAGAATCTAAATCACAAATACATAAAACATTAGTTTGACTGGATGACTGCTCAGAAACCAACTCAGATGGAAAGTCACTAGATGTTTATACTTCTCAGTGCCATCAATGAGTTGTAAAGGGTGATTGGGTAATTACATTGGAGGCATGTACTATCTATGATATATGTATTTGAATGTTATTACAGTTAACTTCTACTCTGAAGATGCCCTACATTGTAAAGGGAGAAAGCGCTCAGTACCATTTTGTTTGTTGGTCCTATCCAGTTTCATTAAAGGCATTGCGTGCGGTCTATCCTGGCTCAGTTTATCGTTACTGGTATTCAACAGAGTTCTTGACTGAGGAGGTATAAAACTCCTTGCTCAAAACTTATAGCAAGCACTTATAAACCCTAGCACTAGACCCTCCTGTACTGTACAGAAGGACAAGGGTCTCTATTCAACGTTACCAGCCATCCAGTAAAACAGTTCACTGTACCTACCCAGGCATGTCCAAAGGGCAGTTTCAGGTGTGCTCTCCAGTCCAACTGGTGAATCTGGGCATTTTGAGGCAATGTTACAACTGCCTCATGTACACAGACAACCCCCCCTCCTCCTACCACCAAACATTAATACATATGTGAGATGCAGTTATACAGCCAAACTAGAGGCTAAGCTCTCTCAACCCAAGACTGGATCAGACAGTCAAGAGGAGAAGGGAAATACTTGCATCACACCACCAGTCTGACATAGACTCATTAAACAAGAACCGGCAAAAAACACATATAAATACACAAAAACATACTCGGAGGCTCTAAATAAAAATCTTCAAATCCAACAGTGACCTCCAAAGCAAACATCCATGCAACCTCCACCCCCCCAACACAAACCATGAAACACATACTTCACAAAACCAGTGTGCCATGCAATCACAGCCCTTAAGGCAAAATAACATACCCAACATACTAGTAACAGGTGACTCTCTAGTCAGGCACACTGTCGTCCCACTCACTAGGCTGAATAAGGAGAAGGTTACTGTTAGCTGCCTGACGGGTGCCAGGATCCGCCACATAACACAAGCACTCAGGTCACTCCAGAACAAGTACAAATATGACTCTGTCATTGTCCATATTGGTGTGAATGACCTGAGCCGTACCTCGCTGGACTACATGAAAAGAGACATGGAAGAGCTCTCTGATCATGTAGCCCAGGCTGGTATGACCCTGACCCTGAGCAGCATCCTGCCCTCACCAAGAATGATACCATGGTATAAAGAAATATTTCTCGATTTCAACAATTGGCTAAGTTTCTGGTGTCATTCAAAGGGAATCCAGCTTCTGTCCACCTGGGATGACATGCTCGACAAGCTACGCTGCTTCATTAGAGATGGATTGCACCTGTCACCCTTAGGCTCAAAAACTTGCCAAGGGTCTTGCCACCCCCATAGTGCCTTTTTTAGGCAAGGCTCAAAAGACAAACCCACCGCTGTAAATAGCACAAGTAACAAAAAACTGAGGGTAATACTACTCAATGCCAGAAGTCTAAACCTCAAAATGCACGCACTCGAGGCACTCCTCAGTATGGATAAAATCGATATATGTGCAGCAACAGAAACCTGGTTTAAGGCTCCAGAGAGCACCCCACCACTAGTACGCTACAACTCATACCATACATTTCGGCCACAGAACCCAAACCGAAATACAAACGGCGGGGACGTATCCATATTTATCAAGGATACCCACACCTCCAGGTTAATGGCACAGCACGATACTTTAGAGATCATCCACGTGCAACTAACAATGGGCAAAACTGCAATTCAAATTGTAGCTTGCTACAGATCACCCACCATGTCCCAGGACCCCCATTCCGTGTTTCTGGAAACACTGGGAAACATAAAGGTCTTACCAAACACCCTAATATTCGTCGATTTTAATTACCCAAACATTAACTGGGAGAACTACTCAAGTACTAACTCCCTTGCTCAACTTTTCCCTCAAATGCCCTGGTTCAACTGGTCAACACTCCCACCAGAGGTGACAACATATTGGATCTGGTCATCACCAACATGGGCGACCAGTGTTCCACACCAGAGGTCAACCCCTCGCTGGTTGGATCTGACCATAAACAAATCACTTTGGATATCCATATTCCGCCCCTATCCCTTGACAAGAAAGCCACCATGAAATACTTTTCAAAAACAAACTTCACATTACTTAAGACTGAGGTGGAAAGTTTCAAAGTCCCCATGCTAAAGGATAACACTTTCCAAGGTGCAAAATCCTTTACTAATGCATTCTACGGGCAGCTACAAGAATGCATGGATCATGTCATCCCAAGCAAAACCAAGACTCACTCCTCCAAGAAAAGGAAACCAGTCTGGTGGACTCCTGCCATAAACAAGCTATAGAATAGAAGGAGGAAACTAGTACAGAAAAGAGTAAAATACCAAGAAGGGAAGACATCCCTGATCAGTATCAGCAAGAAATTACGATCCCTCATAAAATCATCCAAGGCGAGCTTTGAAAGAAAATTTGCCAAGGACTCCAAAGATAACCACAAGGCATTCTTTAGCTATGTCAAAAATCTAAGTGACAATTCTCAGATCTGCTCGTAGTTAGTGCAGAATGGCACAAAATACACTGAACCGACCGATATTGCCAACATCCTGGCAGACAGGTTCAGCACAAACTTCACCCCCTTTCACCCCCAAAAGGGCCCAAAACCATACCAGAGTCCCTGAAATCACAAACACTCAGGTTAAAACTGTCCTCTCCAAAGCCAAAAACTCAGTATCAATGGGACCGGACAGTGTCCCAGGCTGTATCCTACATTAGCTCAAAGACGAACTAACCCCTCACCTAAACACACTGTTCAAACTCAGCCTCTCCACAGGCTACATACCCATAGAGTGGCGCACAGCAATGGTTATTCTGCTCCACAAAGGTGGATCCACAACAGACCCTGGGAACTATCACCCTATAAGCCTGACTAGCTTGGTCTGCAAGACTATGGAGCCCATCATCATGGAACTCATTAACAAAGACATTGGGAACCACCAAACACTGGACCCTACCCAGTTTGGCTTTGTTAAGGGCAGATCATGCCTCCTAAACCTGGTGGACTTCTTTGAGACAGTTACCAAAGCAATAGACCAGGGAAAGGTTGTACACACAGCCTACCTAGAACATGCTAAGGCCTTCAATACCATTCCCCATTCTGGTACTATAGACAAGCTCACCAGCCTGAACATAAACCCCTATGTCACAAGATGGGTTGCCAACTGGCTCACAGGCAGAACCCACATGGTGAGAGTTGCTGGAGCTAGGTCCATCTATAAACCATTTACAAGTGGTTTTCCCCAGGGCTCAGTCCTAGGACCCCTCCTGTTCAGCATATACTTTTCAGAGGTGCAGGCAAGCACAGGAGGACTATGGCTGACCATGTTCACAGATGACTGTAAACTAGGGGCTATAATTGACTCTCCAGCTGACACAGACATCCTCCAAAAGGGTCTGACTGAGACGGATACCTGGTGTCAAAATCATGGCCTCAAGCTAAATGCCAAAAAGTGCATAGTCATACCCTTTGGTAAAAACAAAGTACCCACAAACTACCACATAGGTGGTAATCCCCTAAATATGGAAGACGTAATAAGGGATCTGAAGAACCAAGTAGATAGTAATCTCACCTTTGATAATCACATTGCCAAAGTGGTTAGAAAATCCTTCTACGTGGCTCACCTAATCACAAAAGAGTTCGCATCCAGATCAAAAGAGGTTATTGTGCCCCTCTACTCATCACTCATCAGACCCATCTTAGAGTACAATGCCCCATTTGGGATGTACCTTACACGACACCTGCAACAGCTGGAAAGACCATAGAAGTACCTCACCAAGAGGATCAATGGCCTCAAACAGATGCCCTATGCAGCTCAACTGAAGAAACTCCAGTTGTACTTGGTTGAATACCGCCTACTCAGAGGTGATCTCTGCCTGACATACAAGGCCCTGTCCAATCCAGAACTGATGGACATGCTCCACCCAAAGAAAACTGTATACCCTCGAGCCACACATGCTAGGGATCTAAACCTCACCACAACAATAAATAGGACATGCTGGAGGGATAGATTCCTGTCCCAGAGACTTCCCATGCCTTGGAACAAGATCCCAGTCTACATTAGGCAGAGCTCCTCGCTAACACTCTTCAAAAGAAACGTTGATGTGTGGATGGGAAACAGAAAGTTCACCTCGGAGATCACTTCAGTGGCTCTGCTGGACAGAGGCACAGGGAACTAATCTAAGGGGATGGCAAAAGCCAACACATTCTGGCTAGGCTTATAAATGCCTTTGGGCAGATAGCCTAGTGTCCCACCTATGAACCTGTGAACCTAAGAAGGTATAAGACTAGGAAGGTATAATACTCGGAAGGCATAGGTCTGGGGAGGTATATGTCTGAAACGTTATAATATTTGACTATTTGTTTTTTAATTAATTAAGTCCTTTTTGTCAAGTATCATTGTACCACATTTACTGACATTAAAGGTAGGCCATTACTACTGTAAGTGTATATGTTAAACAACTTTAACATATTTTTTATAGTATTTATGTTGCCCAGTCACCCAGTCTGGAGAAATCAGCATATTTGGCATAAAGACTTCATTTTGCAGTTTTATATCTGAGAATATTCCAAAGTGGAATGGCACAGTGCAGAGTCCTGTGGGACACAACTAGTAAAACTCTCACTGAGATTTGTTGCATCCTGTCTCTTAAACAATGTGTATATGGAATGATATTTAATGTCCATTATTCCTTTATGTACACAGCATCAAAAGTTGTAGCAATATCAGGATAAGTACAAAGCTCTAAAATGAAAAAAAAACGACCATCCATTATCCAAAAAACTTTTATTGTCTCTAACATCTCAGCCAACAAAGCCTTCAAGGAGTCAAAGTACAAAGGTCTGTTTGCCTTTTATCAAATTATGCTGTTACTGCTTCAAAACCTAGCGACTGTATTTCGCCTGCTTGCTGATACATTGTATTTGTTTTTCTGCATTTATTCTGTTATTGCACTTGAATTCTCATTTTGTTACTTTTAAAATCTGTAATTGTTGCAAATTGTTTCTGTAGGCTGTGATAGCCGATTTATAGCATTTAAAAGTGTCTACTGTATCTGTTTCTGCTTGTTTCTGAAAAAAAAAAAAAAAAAAAAATATCTCTTGTTTTTCCCACCTTACTGAGCTAGAGTTGTCCAGTTTCAGAGTTGCTGATCCCTGGACTTTGTTTGTAGTTCCTGTTACTGATTCTTTGCCTAATTTGGAAGTAGGAAGTTCCCTTGCTTACCAGTGGGAGTGGGAAGCATTGATCTGCCTGTTGGTCCAGTTTTGTGAGGTTTCAGCCAGTAACTTGTAGTCTATTGGTCGTTTTGGGCCAGTTCCTAGCTTTTTTCAGCCCCCTGATATAAAACACGCTAAACGCGTGTTTTCCAGCGATTTAGCGCATTTTATAGCGCGGAGTTGCCACTGTTGCACACAAGAGCAGCGGCGGTTAAATAAGGTTAAACTATTTGGGCCACCTAAATTACACTCTTCAAATTTTCCCTTAAAACTACCTTCCTTGAGCTGTACTGCTGATCTAACCAGCATATCCTATAACTGAAAGGTTCATCTCTACTTGATTCCCAAGTAGACTATTCTCTATCTGTAAGCCTAGCACTTACCCTACAGTACTTGCACCTTGATAAAGCACTCTTATTATAGATAGTACCCCACCAGCCTAAAACCCACTTTCCCCGGAGTCCTTTGAAAGTCTTTTTATAGACTACTTCTTCTAGTATGTCGAGGGATCAGTTGCTAGTGTCCTCTCCTGCTCAACTGGTGAACCTGGGAATATTGAGGCAATATTACAATTGCCTCATGTACACAGACAATCCTCTCCTCCACAAACACAACAAATACAGATGTAACAACTATGCCAAACTGGAGGCTGAGCTCTCTCAACATAGGAGAATGGCAGACAGAGGGGGAAGAGAAAAACACACAATACATACCCAGTCACACATAGTACCATCACAACTTCAAATCATACACATAATCACACAAAGACATACTCGAGGCTTGATCAAAAATCTACAAAACAGCAGAGGCCACCAAAGCAGGCACCCAAACAACTACCACCTCAGGACCCAACACATGCAACACATAGACCACACAGCCAGAGTGTCAAACAGTCACAGCCAGACACACTTGTCATTGGTGACTCCATAGTCAGACACACCCAGACTGAGTAAGGAGAAGGTCACAGTAAGCTGCCTGTCAGGCGCTAATCCACCACATAATGCAAGCACTCAGGTCTCTCAACAGCAGGTACAAGTGCGACTCAGTCATTGTCCACGCTGGTGTCAACGACCTGAGACGCTACCTCCTTGGACTACATGAAAAGGGACATCGAGGAGCTCTCTGATTATGTAGCCCAGGCAGGTATGACCCTGACCTTGAGCAGTATCCTACCTTCACCTAGAATGATGCCACAATACAGTGATAAGATGATCAGCTTTAACAATTGGATTAAATTCTGCTGTCAATCAAAGGGGATCCAATGTCTGTCTGCCTGGCATGACATGCTTGACAAGCCACGCTGTTTCCAAGGGGACGCTTGCACCTGTCACCCTGGGCTTCGGATATTGGCCCCCATAGTTCCTTTTAGGCAAGGCTCAAATTCTAAACCTACCACCCTAGAACACCAAAAAGAAAAAAAAAGGTAATGCTGCTCAATGCCAGAAGTCTCAATCTCAAGATGCACGCACTCGAGGCCCTTCTCAATATGGAGAACATCGATGTCTGTGCTGTGACAGAAACCTGGTTCAAGGCTCCTGAGACCCCAGCACTAACAGGTTTCACCTCATATCATGCCCGCCCCCCCAAATCCGGACAACACCAAGAAAGGAGGGTGTCCATATTCATAAAGGACACCCACACCTCAAGGTTGGTGGCAACGCGCCGATGCATCTGAGACCATCCAGGTGCAATTAACCATAGGCAAGACTGCTCTGCAATTTGTAGCATGTTACAGGCCACCCTCTCAAACTCAGGAACCTCATATGGCTTTCCTGAAAACATTGGAGGGGATAAATGTATCTCCAAACACCATCATACTAGGTGACTTCAACTACCCTAATATAGACTGGGAACACTACTCAAGCCCAAACACTCTAACCCAAAGATTCCTGGGGTTCATAAACTCAAATGCCATGGAACAACTAGTCACCATCCCCACAAGAGGAGAAAACATACTTGATCTCATCATCACGAACATGGGATCAAAATGTTCAACACTGGAAGTGTACCCCTCACTGGTGAGATCAGATAATAAACTAATCTCGCTGGAGGTCCTCATCCCGCCCCCACCTGAAACAAAAAAGACCACAGTGAAAAACTTCTCAAAAGCCGACTTCACACTTCTAAAAACTAGTGTGGTCTCCTTTAAGGCCCCTGAACCAGTGGTAAACATTACTCAAACCGCTGAATCACTTACAAATGCCTTCTACCAGCACCTACAGGACTGCATGGATCAGGCTATCCCAAACAAAACTAAGACTCTCTGTACCAAAGGCAAGCATCCAGTCTGGTGGACCCCAGCCATAAACAAGCTCTACAACAAAAGGAGGAAGCTACTACAAGATAGAGCAAAATCCTTGAAAGGTAAGACACCTTTGATCATCATAAGTAAAAACTAAGAGGGACTCAAAAGACAATCATAAGGCCTTCTTTAGCTATGTTAGAAACCTAGGAGGAAACTCCCAGATATGCTCAGAATTAGTTCAAAATGATGTGAAAATTACTGAACCTTTACACATTGCCAACATACTGGCTGACAGGTTCAGTGCAAACTTCTCCCCCCCCCCCAAAAGGAGAGATATCTATAACAGAGGATTGTAGCCCCCAAACATCTCCAATGCCCAGGTGAGAACTGCCCTCACTAAAACACAGCATCCATGGGACGGATGGTGTCCCCGTGCCTCACGAACTCAACGAGGAATTAAACCCACAATTAGGACAGCTGTTTAATCTTAGCCTCACCTCAGGATACGTACCCAGGGTGTGGCGGCGGCGGCACTGTGGTCCCACTTCACAAGGGCGGTGCCTCCACCGACCCTGGAAATTACCACCCCATTAGCTTGACAAGCCTTATCTGCAAAGTCATGGAGAGGATCATAATGGAACTCATAAATAAAGACATAGGGAACTTGCAGACTTTGGATCCAACCCAGTTTGGCTTTGTCAAAGGCAGATCCTGCCTCTTAAACTTGATTGACTTTTTCGAGACAGTCACCAAGGCCATTGATGAGGGAAAGGCAGTCCATACAGCCTACCTCGACCTGGCAAAGGCCTTCGACACAATACCCCACTCAGGTATAATCGAAAAACTCATCAGCTTGAATGTAAACCCATACATCACAAGATGAGTTGCAAACTGGCTAAGTGACAGAACCCACAGGGTCAGAGTTGCTGGAGCCATGTCAGACTCAAAGCCTGTCACTAGTGGTGTCCCACAGGGCTCAGTCCTGGGTCCACTCTTGTTCGGCATCTACTTTTCTGAAGTACAAGCAAACACAGGAGGTTTATGGCTGACAAAGTTTGCAGATGACTGCAAACTGGGTGCCACAGTCGAAAACACATCTGACACAGATATCCTTCAGAAGGGCCTCACAGAAACGGATAACTGGTGCCAAAGCCATGGCCTAAAGTTAAACGCCAAGAAATGCATAGTCATACCCTAGCTGTCATATAGGTGGCAATCCACTGAGCACAGAAGAAGTCATCAGGGATCTGGGGACCCAGGTTGACAGTAGCCTTGTGTTTGACACTCATGTTGCTAAGGTAGTTAGGAAAACCTTCTATATTGCCCACCTGATCATGAAGGGATTCACATCTAGATCAAGGGAGGTCATCGTCCCCCTGTACTCATCACTCATTAGACCTATGATTGAGTACAATGCCCCATTCGGAATGTATCTGACCCGACACCTGCTGCAGCTTGAAAGGCCCCAAAAGTTCCTCACCAAAAGGATAAAGGGTCTCAAAAATATGTCTTATGCTGCCCGACTGAAAGAACTCCAGCTGTATTCAGTCTCATACCGCTTGCTCAGAGGTGACCTGTGCCTGATATATAAGGCCATGTCAAACCCAGATTTGATGAATATGCTTCACCTCAAAAATCTAGATCCCTCAGAACCACAAGAGAATTAAACCTTGACACGGTTATAAATAGAACGTGCTGGAGGGACAGATTCATCACCCAGAGACTCCTATGCTGTGGAACAAAATTATGTGAGGCAGAGCACCTCACTGGCCTTGTTCAAGAGGAATCTTGACCAATGGATGGGAGATCGCAGATATACCCCAGGGATTACTTCAGTGTCACTGCTTGAAAGAGGCACAGCAAAATAATAGGCATAGTTTTTATTCAAACTAAAAAGCCACATAACTATGGGCTAGGCTTATAAATGCCCTTGGGCAGATAGCCTAGTATAAACCTATGAACCTATGAACCTATGAACCTATAGGATTCACAAGGCAAGCCCTAGGATTAATTAAATTTCATAGTTGCCTCACCGAGGACCAATCAGATCTATTGACAGTCACCCTGCATTCCATACAGATAGACACATTTATAGAATCACACATCTGGGATTCATTAAAAATCACCAGTCACATCTCTTAATGGTTACTCTGCAGTCTGTACAGATAAACAAATTTATGGAATCACACATCTGCTGGAAACCTCCATATTATGACATAAATAATGGCAGTATTAAGCACATATCACATGTGAATTGGTAATGCATATGAGCAAGGAATGACCTAAGAAATATTTGCATCATATTCTTTCAGAACTCATGCCAGAACAGATAACATAAAGGTGCATAGCAATCATGGCTGGCACAGGCATATACTTCTTGGCTACGTAAGGAAGAACACCACCAAAAGATGCACCATATAGGGTTTACTGATGATACATGAAAAAGATGACCCCATGAGTGTGTGTAAGCCAATGTGATGTGACAGCCAGATGTTAGGTGCTCTCCAGACCCCAGTATTGACTGCATGTGCCACATCAGATAGCAATGGAGACTGTCATAAATAATTGAATTGAATGCGTGTGTCAACACAGGAGGCATGGATATTATATGAACAATCAGATTTAGTCAGAATGCCAGAAATGAGCTACACATGTTACTGTCCACACAACACTGAGCATTACAATATGACTGATTTTCTTTGCCAAGAAATCTGTTTCCCTCATGTAGGACACACACTGTTCCAGAAGTGAACGTATCTGTGTAGGTATGCTACAAATACCAATAATCAATATATATGGCACAGGAGCACTCACAGCATGACATGCCCCAAATAAACATTACAATGTTATTCAGTCTCAGCCTGTGATAATATGTCATTGTCCATCATAAAAACAGATAATAATAACTAGATACAGTGGTGTTTATGTAACGGCAGTATATATGTATAATGTTGCTCCTCTCAGGAATTGAACAGCAAGTGATATGACTCTACTTACTAATGACATCTGGATGAACCACAACATGAAAGCTGTCATGACAGTTTTTTTTTTTTTTTTTGCAAAGCACTGACATTTTTTCTGAGCTGTTAATTACTTATTTTTATGCACACTAATATACATAGATGAATATTTACTAGATGATATTAGACAGATGTATTTTTATATTTATAGTGTTCTAGTTAGATTATGTTTATGGGTAGATAGCTATGTGTTTTTTCTTGATTTTAGTTCTTGCCACAGACCTATGAAAGCTTTATTACATTAGGTAGCTGAAAGTGATTTATTTAAAAGTTGTTTTATTTGTATTTTATGCTTTTCTTAATACCTGATTTTGGAATGTGGGTTACAAATTGATAGGTAGTGTTTTCCTTAATTAGGATTTAGTTTGATTTTAATCAGTAGTAGTTTGTGGAGGTAGGTGCTTCTTGTTCTAATACGCACTTTTATGTCCCTGTTTATACTATTTGCCTTGAATAGGCTGGTTTAAAATTCAGCAATACGTACATTTTCCACATCAACTTTTAAGTATAGAGAAGCTGATATGTTTAATATTGCTAAAGTATTTCTGATTTTTTGTTACTGAGGATCACTTGTCTGTGATGTATAAAGGCTTTTTGCTCTGGAACACTACCTGGGTTTAATGATTGTTGGAAATTATTGTGACTGAGCTCATCAACAAAGTTTTAAGACCACTAGTTACTTTGTTTTTTTTATTTTTTCCTCAACACTCGTGGTGGTGAGGTTGGAAGTAAACAGATTCCTGTGCCTCTTATTTTTTACATTCAAATAGCTTCAGTTCACTTACAAAACAATGACCTCATCAGTGTGTTGAACCAGGGGTGTAGGAAGACAATATAATGTTGTAATTGTGTCTTATGGATGCTGCACAAAAAAATTACTTTTGAAGAATGGAAATGTTCTTATCCAGTTAGTCAACAAATGATTGCATCACATCCCCTCGAAAAACATTACATGTCTATCTTTTAACCTATGGCACTGTTATTTTAAGCATTTATGTACAAATGTGTGGGCATAGTATTGCCTAAATAAGCAAACTTTCCTTTATGTAATGCATAGAAAAGTGTTAATCATTACATTACACACAATATGCCTAGCTACACCCTTGTGTAGCAATGAACTTGTGGATGCAAAAGGTGGCCCTAAGGGATGGTGTAGTCATCTCTGAGTGTAAAAAATATATCCAAAGTATACGTTGAATGAGCACATGCTTACCTAACTATAAGCACATTCACACACATATGTGCATACAATTCTACCATGTTGAGTGTTGAACCTTCTACCTATCTAATTGCACAATCTAGACAACACTGTATTAGTTACAAGCAACACAGCAGAAGTCTTACTCACATTGCAGAGACAGCACTTTTGTCTGGATGAGATCATCAGTGTGTTTGATGCAGGATGTTTCTGTAAAAGCTGTTATAAGGGATATGTGAGCACATTTAAAGTCATCCTATCCAGGGGAAATGGAGAAAGCAACAAGCAATACACACATGAATGCACACATGCATACTAGTTTTTTGTGCTGGGTATTGAATCTCTTATTTATTTAGTTTACAGACTCTAGAAAGCAATGCAGTTTTCACAAGTGCCACATGAGAAATTGGGCTTTCATGGGAGAGATTTGCCAGATGACCTCATCAGAGTCTTTCGTGCAGGATGCTTCTGTAGAAATTGCTATAAGGGAGCTGTCTACATATTTAAATGCATTCTCTGCAGGAGAAATGGAGACAGAAGCAGGCATTACACATACATACAGGTTTTCCATGATAGTTATTGAACTTCCTACCTATCTACATTATGCAATCAATAGATTAATCTACTAGCTGCAATTACCACAGAAGAATTCTGACTCTGAGTGGAGCCATTTCATATTTGTCAGGATGACCTCATCAGTGTGCTCAGAGAGGATATTACTGTGAAAATAGGGATAATGGGCTTGTGAGAACAGTAATATGTGTTTTTCTCAGGAAAAGTGGGTATATATATATATATATATATATATATATATATATATATATATATATATATATATATATATATATATATATATATATATATATATATATATACACACACACACACACACACACACACACACACACACACACACACACACACACACATACACAAGTTTTCTATGCAGTGAATTAAACCTCCTCCCTACCTAGGTTACACAATATAGAGATCAGTGTATTAGTTGCAAGCACCACAAGAAAAGTCTGACTCTAACAGGGGAGATTGCACTTTTGTCAGGATGATCTCATCAGTGTGTGTCAAAGGGAATGTTACTATAAAAATAAATATAAAGAACCTGTACGAACAATTAAATGAGCTTATCTCAGAATAATTGGATACACCATCCAGTGATGCCCACAATCTCTCACATAACCCATACAAGGCTTCCTTGCTGGGTATTGAACTTACTACTTATCTAACTTACACAATCTAGAAAACAATGTACTAGATGCATATAGGTTCATAGGTTGGTACTGGGCTATCTACCCAAAGGCATATATTAGCCCAGCCATGTTGTGCGGTATGCACCGCCCCTTTAGTAGTTCCCTAGACCCTTGTACTAGCAGCTAGTACCCTTGGCCCCTATCTAGTAGTGCTGTAGGTGTGATCCCCGGTGTGAACTTTCTGTTACCCATCCACTCATCAAGGTTCCTCTTGAAGAGTGATAGTGAGGTGCTCTGTCTTATGTAGATCGGGACCCTGTTCCATAGTAAGGGAAGTCTCTGCAAAGGGAATCTATCCCTCCAGCATGTTCTATTCATTGTTGTGTTGAGGTTTATATCCCTAGAGCGTGTAGCACGAGTAGATTTGGTTTTGCTAAGATGGAGCATGTTCAACAATTCTGGGTTGGACATGGCTCTGTACATTAGACAGAGATCGCCTCTGAGAAAGTGGTATGCAACAGAGAACAGTCTTAGCTTTTTCAATCGTGCTGCATAGGGCAACTGTTTGAGGCCAGTAATCCTCTTGGTTAGGTACCTCTGTGGTCTCTCCAGCTGCTGGAGATGTCTAGCCAGGTACATTCCAATTGGTGCATTGTACTCAATAATGGGTCTGATGAGGGAAGAGTAGAGGGGCACCATTACATCCTTAGATCTTGATTCGAACCCTTTTGTGATCAGATGGGTCACATAGAAGGATTTTCTAACCACTTTGGCAACATGGTTATCAAAGGAAAGCTGACTATCTACTTGGGTCCCTAGATCACTTATTTCTTCTTCAGATTTTAGGGGATTACCTCTTATGTTGTAGTTTGCGGGTACTCTGTTTATTCCAAAGGGGATTACTACACATTTTCTGCATTTAGCTTGAGACCATGGCTTTGACACCATGCATCAGTCTCATTTAGGCCCTTCTGGAGGATCTCCATGTCGGCCGGAGACTCTATTATAGCATCCAGTTTGCAGTCGTCCGCAAACTTAGTCAGCCACAGCCCTTCCGTGCTTGCCTGTACTTCTGAGAAGTATATGCCAAACAGGAGGGGCCCCAGGACAGAGCCCTGAGGCACACCACTCATTACTGGTCTGGATTCTGACATAGATCCCACTACTCTTACTTTATGGGATCTGTCTGAGACCCAGTTTGCGATCCATCTTGTGACGTAAGGGTTTATGCCCAGGCTGGTGAGCTTATCAATAATACCTGAATGGGGAATGGTGTCAAATGCTTTAGCAAGACCATATAGGAAGACACATCATATTTATGAGACACTGGATATTGGAATAGCTCTAAAAATCAGTGTTAAAAGAGATAGTATTATGTATACCAGGTCATGCAACAAATGCATATGTGTACACAGAACAATGTAATATCACTATGATTGTCACATGTAATAGTATAATTTGATAATGGAATGTAGATACTGTCCTTACTGTTCATTATGATACTGTTAGGGACATTGACATGTTCCACATAACAGGATGACGTACACATTGACTGTTGCACACCACTGTTTATCAATCAAAAATTCTTATGACATCATGTTGGGAAGATTTCATACTTGTATTGTCTCATACATGCACTATGTGCATTGTCAAGACAAACATGGATGTCATACACAGGACTGTGCACTGCAGAATGACATTGATGGATGTGGTGAGAACAGGTTAGCCAAGCTGGTAACACAGTGCAACTGTAAGCACTGTACAGCAGGCACAGGACTTCACACAAATTAATTAGGTGAGTTAACATAATTCAAAACTGATGTTAATATCTGGGCAACAGTAATACAGGCATACAGACTTTGTGCAACAGAAAACTATGATTCTTTGATCGCATCTTTTTTTTTTTTCTTGTGCCATTTAAGTGCAGTGCTGCTAAGCTGATTTGCACTGCTGATAGCAGAGGGCTAGCACATGCATAATCATATCTTGAAGTGCTAAACTTACAATAGTAGTTAGCAGTACTGTATGTTGCTCTGTGCCAACTTCTGTGCAAAGACCTTTACAACACAGGCTTCACGATAGAGAGCAGGGCATTATTTAAGATGCAGGATAATGATGTGCTAAGTAAGAGTGTATAGCCAATATATACAGAAACAGTATTCAGAGAAAACATCATGAAACATGTTGTCATTTATATGTATAAGAACATTTTCAGCATGCCAACAAGTAATTTACACCTAAGTGTTAATCTAGCATGGTGTTGTTGTTGTTTGTCTTTCGGCTTTTTCCTGGTAAGGGGTCACCACAGCGGAACTCTGGTCTTCTAATGACTGGTAGTAGATTTTTATGAAATGCCAAGGTGCCAGCTCAACGCCCAACCTTCAACGAAGGCATGCCCATTTACGCATGCATGTCTTTCAAATGCTACCCAACCGCAGGGAGGACATGCAGACTCCACACAGAAAGCACTCCCAAGCCAAGTCAAGAATTGAACGGAAGAACCTCTTGCTGTGAGGTAACAATGCTACTGCTATACCACCATGGCATAAGTGTTAATCTAGCATAATATGTTCACATTCATATCCGTGAAAGTTCAGAGCTTACAGTAGATTTCAACAAACATGAATGCATGTAATCATCTTTTTTCCCATACTGAACACTGTAATCCAAATAACCAACTAGTCATCTTGTTTAAATGTACAATAAACTGAATAAGTACAGCTTAGCAAAACAGCACAAAATGAGACAGAGTAATGCGGATAACGACAATCATATCCTTTGCTGTACTTCCATTTAGCGTTAGTTGCATTTGTTGCCCAAAGCCAAATATTGTGCAAATGTAGAGGTGGAAACATTATGATACAGTAAAAGACACATCATTGGGGTGACATGTGGGCAGGGACAAAATAAATTCTCAATGAAGAAGGATAATGGTGACTCACAACAATATGTAGTCAACAGGTACACCTAAATTACTGAACCCAAAACAGTCATTAACACTTAGCTAATGGCTGGAATAGAACCCATGATATTAGTAAAATGAATTTTTCTAAACATTCCTGCATTAGCACATCACATGATGAATGAATTAGTACTTCCTAGCATTAAAATGAAACTATTGAAGCACACTGAAAACTTATGGAAGAAGGAGGGATGAAGAGAGAGGGATACAGTCAGATGCAGAGAGATATAGCACAAATATGTTTTGTAAGACATGTAGGAACAACTGTATGGTGTTTTAGTCTAACTCATTAAATTATAATTAATCTGTCCTGTTCTGAACAATAAACTGATTGTTATAGGTACAAATAAAGTGTAGGAGAGTGCAATAAAAATGAATACCTAACCAAGATGAGGTTGGCTTGATAATTCTCCATGTTGGAACTGCTATATTTTTGAAAATGATGCCTTGCTGCACTATTCCAATATTATGTTAAGAAAATGTGTTATATGGCGAGAAATACAGACATTTGCAATTAAATATGTGATAGGAATATTAACTGTTATGAGGTGATAAACTGACATACAGGTATAATGGAACCCATGACACTATGCCAAAACATCAGGCTATAAACAGGGTAACAATAACAACACAGCACACAGGAACTCCTAATTTAATATATCTAGCATCCTAATGAGTGTTGCATTAACTATGCAAAAGTACTGCCTTTAGTATGGCCCAGCATCAGGCTTCCATGCACTTTGTTGACTGTTTAATTAGATATTATGACAGAACAATACAGAATCAACTAACAGAGATCCAAGTATTATGTGATGAAGCTGAAAAATTTAGTAAAGAGGGGTTTTATCCACAATATATCTCTGACCTTGCCAAGGATTTATCCTCATTAGAACAACAACTTATGAAGCGAAAAATTCATAAGTTCAATAGAGATCTTATGGATTATGATAAAGGCAAACCGTTTGTCAATCAAAAGACAGTTAGATTTACTGATCATATTAATACATACAAAACCAGTAGGAAACGACCTAGGTCCATTTTAAGACACAAGAATGTTACATCTGATGTAACCTCTGAGGATGACACATCATCTGCTACTGATGGTGAGGTTCCTTTAGATCCAAGGGTAGGAAATCTAGACTTAGGGTCTCCAACCCTACAGTGTCTACTACAACAGACAGTCAAATAACTGATAATGTTTTTAACATTTCATCCTTTGATCTTTCTCCTGTGCACATAAGACTACTCAATAAAGGCCTTCATTTTGTTCCCAGTGCATCTGTCTCTGAAAATCATTTATTACAAGACGTAAATGACTTTTGCAGATTACTTAACCTTAGGCTATTTTTTGCAGATTCTCATACCACTCAAAGATCATCTGATTTTAGATTTGGTAAATCTAAGTTCATTCCACCTATGAATAAACATGTCTCGATTTTTAGAGATTGTGTTATGAAAGATTTACATTCTTCTACTTTGTATGAGCCCAAATCCAATAATCTTACATCAGCTGAAAGAATGGCCCTCTCTGAACTTAAGGATAACCACGATATTGTTATTACCATGGCTGACAAAGGTGGCACTATTGTAGTCATGGATTATACAACATATTATCAGACTCCAGTTATTGTATGGAAATGGTGATTGATCCTACTTCCACTTTCAAGGTGGAAATTGATTCTTTTTTGGATCTGGCAGTGGAACAAGAAATTATAACGGAGCAGGTTGCCAAACAACTTAAGGTGGAGGAACCAATTCCACAATACTTATATTTGCTACCCAAAATACACAAGGACCCTCTCAATCCTCTGGGCAGACCTACTGCCACTGTCAGCTTTTCTTACACACCATTTGAAACCATTATTAAAACAAGTCAGATCTTGCATAAAAAATACTACAGAATTTCTAAACATCACTAATGATTCTCAACTGGAGTCTAATTGTTGGCTCTGTACATTGGATGTGGCATCCCTTTACACCAGTATTCCTCATGATGTGGGCATCCTTGCAGTTTCATATTGGTTATATAAATCTGATTTGTATTCCACGGGATTTAACAATTTTTTGATCAAACTAACTGAAATTGTGTTACGTAAAAATATTTTTTACTTCAAAGGGAAAGCTTACTGGCAAATCAGGGGTACTGCTATGGGGGCATCATTTGCACCGATATATGCAGATCTCTTTATGGGATATTATGAACAAGCATTCATATATGATGTTCAGAGGAATATATATATATACAAGATCTAGATATCTGGCGTAGGTATTTAGATGATTGTTGGATGGTGTGGCGTGGTGATTGGGACCAGTTGGGTGAATTTGTGTCTTATTTGAATTCACTGCCATTCAATTCACTGCCAATATAGAGCATGATAAGATTGTTTTTCTAGACGTTTTTCTAGACGTAGTTGTCACTAGGCTTTCAGATAACACTCTGGCCACTTCCATTCATTGGAAATTTCCGGAATACAATACATTATTACATGCTAGTAGTTCCCACCCACGCCACATCATCCGTAATATCCCAAAATCTCAGTTCATGCGCATTAGACGCATTTGTTCTTCGGAACAAGACTATTCTAATTGCAGCCTTGATTTGTCAGATAGATTTATTAAACATGGATACAACCAACATCAACTTTCCTCTACTATGCATGAAACCAAAGGTTTGACAAGAACTGGTTTATTGGAATATAAATCCAAAGACAGGGTAGCCTCTGATCAATTTTCTGATCAATCTTTGAGGTTGGTAATGACCTATGGGACCAACACTGATAGGTTCAGAGACATTATCAATCAACACTGGGATATTTTGAAGTCACATGATTTTTTCAACACGATCCTACCTGAACAATGTCCATTCTCATATTGAAGAGGACGTAACATCAATTCATACCTCACTCATTACAAAAGGTATATTCCTACCATTCCACTACAAACCACCTTATTTGGGGACATATTAGTGGGTTGCTTCCCATGTGTATCCAAAACAACAGAATTTACAAGCAAGAACACTTCTAAGGTTTTTAACATTAGAGTTTTCGCTAATTGCAGTTTATATTCACTTGCTCTGCTTTTTACATAGGCCAAACATCTAGGCCTGTGAAATTTAGATTAGGGGAGCATATGAGTGCTATTAGGAACAAATGTCTTACTAATGCACTGTTCAAACATACCATTGATCATACATCTGCTGCATTCAAATTTGTTATTATTGATAAGATAGCATTGCACAGGAATTTCAAAGCAGGTTGGCATACTAAACTAAGTCATATGGAGAACATGTGGATTATTAAATTAGGGGGCCTGTTCAGGCCTGGGTTAAATGAAATAGAATAAGACTATAAAATATTTTATATCATTTGCCTTGTTCTTTGGACTTTTGAATTATTAGATAGATATTGATTAGGTATATATGTGGTCAATGTGACAACTTTACTTATATAATATGTTTAACATTGATTTTTATGTATACAATCTATGCATAACTATAATTATTTCATATTTTGTTATACAGGATTGACACTATGGCATGGAATGTCATTTGTAATTATTTTCCTTTTTTACATGTATTTTTATTTTTATTTTTTCAATCATTATTATTTTTGAATGGACTACTGTGGTGCTATGTGGTGTATGTCCCTTTAAGGGCTATATTATATAATAGCAGGAAATGGTGAAGATTTTCTAAGTTTATTTTTTGAGCATTGAAAAAGGCTGCTTTAAGCCAAAACCGGTTTGCTTGCTATATCATACTCTACACAAAAGCCAAGGCTTTTTCATGGGCCATTTCTGGCCATATGTGCATTGTGTGTGATTCTATTTTTTGACTAGATTAAACATGTGAAAAATGGGTGGAAAGAACAGTTGTGAACATGGGGTTGGCAAGCAGGGGGTAGCACACAAGGAAAAGAATAGAGAAATGTGCAGGAGGGTTATGGAAGAGTAGCATAGCTAGCCACATCTCCACAACATCAATGTACAACTGTATACACAATTCCATGACTTTACAGTGTCACGGTGGAATCAAGTGTGTCAGGATGACACATATGCAAAGTGGAGAGCTATTTATGGAGCATAACTTTTTTTTTTGAGGGGAGAGAGCAGAATATTGGTAAAGGTGTTTAAGAATGAGAGGGTCAGGGAGGCAGGGTAGGGGAAAAAGCATCCACAGACATACAGGACATATAGGCTAGACAGGAATGGTGATGGAGACAAAAGTTGGGGATATCATGATTGTGGATAGGTAGGAAACATCAGAGGTACACCCACACACAGCACGAGAACAGTAAGAATCTGGTCCTCACTCTCAGAACTGTCATCATTGTCTCCTGCTGCAGCTCTTTGTGTCAGTGCTGGATGTGGCATTGTCTTTGCAATGTGACACAGAGCCTTTTCAACCCTGGTAACCACAAAGACATTGCAAGGTGTAATGGAACTCAGAACAGCAACACAACAACCACTAAACACCTCCAGCGAACCACAACAGCTGTAATATGGTACTGTGAATGGAGTTTTGGTTGCCTTTTACCATCTTACAACTATCTTGGTTCACTGGAGGAGTCTGGTTGTGGTTGTGTTGCTGTTCTGAGTGCCTTTTCAGTCCTGCCAATACAAGCAATGACGGCCCTCTCCATTATGTCCTCCACCATCCATGTTAGCTCCTGCCTAGTGAGAAAATAACCACATCCACTACTTCTGTCCAATTAGAGTCCCACTGCACCAGCAGCCAGGGCATGGCTAATTGACATATTTGAACCAGTTAGGGCAGTGATTTTGCTGCCATCTGTGGAGGTATGGAAGGCCGAGACGCAGTGGTCGGTGAACCTCACTGTGTTGTTGATGATGTAAACAGCAGATTGTTAATAAATTATAACCCCTACAAGACACATAAGGAGGCAAAAAAAAATAAAAGTTAAGCAGATATATGCAACAGTACAGTATACTTTAAACACATTTTATTTGGCAATACATAAACAATTGTGATAATTCACTATTGCATACCTTTGCAACATCTGTATATGATGGAAAGGTATTTATGTGTTTTTATATAAACAGATATCACTGATCTGATATAAGAAACAGCTGCCTTTATGCCACTATGATAGACTGGAATTATGCATTCTAACTTAATAATTACAATTATCATATTCTAATTCTTCCTGACAAACTAATGTTAAGATCTTATTAATAATTATCAATTTAAAAAGTAAATAAATGCTGTTTCTCCGTACTGAACCAATACATATTAAAGCTGGTATTCTAATTGCCTAATGTAAGCAGCAACATTTATTGGGGAAGGCATGCATGCTTGAGACGAATGATGCAATATGTCTGCTCAAGATGCTAGTGCCTGAGGGAATGAAAATAAAATTATGGCTTTAATTCTTACTTGATTCATAACGTACCTCATGCCTTGCTGAGGTGATTTAATCTTTCATCGTGTAACTCATGGTTTGCAGCAATCTCCTATGTAACTGTGGAGAACAAAAAGAAGATATATATATGAAAGGGTCTATATTACATTGTCGAAAGGCCTGTTCATCGAATGCCCTTTCATCGACATGTAAACATCAAAGTACCAAAACTCTGAACGTCCACTTCAGCAAAGTTTTTCCCAGGGGAAAAAATTGCTTGGCCAACAACAAACAAAACAAACTGTCAGACCCTTTAAGTGGGGGGCTTCACCCCCCACACCCCCCTAACTAAATATACCAGCTCTGAGATCATACTACAGTGCAGGAAAGGGCAAATTCCCAATGATGGCTAAGCGATTTTTTCCCCATGGTAAAAATTCACTAATGTGGCTATTCAGGGTTTTGTTACTTTGATGTTTATGTGTCAATGAAAGGGTGTTCGATGAACAGCCATTTTGATAATGTAATATAGATCCCATATATGAAAGCATTATTAGTAATTGCATTGGCTGGCTAGATAATTACTGCCATATTGAGACAGGTGATGAGTAATTAAACCTAAATGGCTGGGGGTGTTTGGCTGGGGGTGTTCACAGTCCTAAATTTAGCCTCTCATTAGCTTAGGAGGTCCTGTTTGTTCTTTTTAAGGTCACTATAATGGTGGCAACATTATTCTCCATTGCATGGAATTCCAGTTGCAGCAGAGATAGCCTTGGCTAAGCTATTCCAAGCCTCAGATTTATACTGAGACTCAGTATAATGCCCTGCAGCAGCCTACAGCTACAATGCTTCATGAGGAGTGTGACAAATATCTTGGTATCCAAATTACCCCACCTTTGTGCTCTAAATTTAACACCATTCTTTCCATCACCAGCCATGTTTGCAAAAGTCAAGCTTACAAACTATGTCTGAACTGGCAACTAATTCAGATTTTAAATGTTACTGGCAGTGTACAAACGTATATAGCCTTGCCAATTGAATTTGTGTGATCATAAGAGGATGGAACCCTCGACAGACACAATGACATTACCTACAGCAAACAACAATAAAGGTGTGAAACATGGCATTGAGGTGTTTCATGTGTAATGCTCCACCACTGTCAGAAGTTCCAGAGTTCAACAATGGAATGCTTACCAGCATAGCTATGAGGATGGTACTTTGGAAGGTGAAGGATGGCTGAATTTTGACACATTATCAGTTTGGGGCTTACCCAATGTTAAAACAGTACTGTAACAGCTGGAAATCAAACACATGGGATAAAGGAGGCAAAAACTGCAATTTAATGCATTACCTGACATTGCCACAGGAGTGCAAGTTTTTCACAGTAGAATTTTGACATTCACTGATATGTGAATGAATCGAGATACACTGTAGAGGCCTATATGTGTGTATGATTGTAATCCTTTCTTGGTATGCATTCATATATAAAACCCATTCTTAATGCAAGTAATTATGGCTCACATGGATGCAGGGGAATGTGATAATCAATGCAGGTCAGTTTATGTTACATGCAAACCTCATAAGCCATAAAGGTCCTAATCAGATAATTGGGATATGTGAAAAGTCATGGTAATTACAACAAAGGTATTGTGCTCATCATACATATGCAAGTAATTTGCATATGAAATATATTCGTTGTCATGTCTAGGAAAGTGGACATGCATTAGGCTGTGTATATATGTGAAACATTAGTCATATATGCTAAAAAGTACATTTTCATTATTCAAGGCTTACTGATAAATTGCTTGCAAGAAGCAGGTTTAATATTATCAATTTTCTTTCCTGATACAATCCTATTCAAAATGTCTGAGAAATGTGCTTCTTATACCCTTTTTAGAAAGTGTCTTCTACCTGGATTCAAACCCTTAATAGCCTGTATTATTTATCAAAATGTATTGCTCTTACACCTTCTACCACAGAGATAGCTCCATGAAAGATAGCATTTGTACTGTCAGTACTGTCCAGAGTGAAGAAGAGAGTGCAGCACACTGTGGCCAGGCAGGGCTGAGTTACCTAAGGCAGTCTAAACCAAATTTTCAACTTTTTTCCTTAGATAGTGAGCTGTGTTTGCACACTGCCAAGTGGAGAGCAAACGTACCTTAAAATGGGGAAAAAATGGAAATGTGATTATTATGGACAACGCCAAACTGCTCTATAAACAGGATTTGAGCAATGCTTCATTTGCCTTATTTCTTTTGATTCACCTCAATTATATCTTCTAAAAGAGAATTTGGCATCTGTCAGGTGCATTTACTAAAGTAAGTACTCTTCCTGTTGTAGGGGGCTGCAAAATGATACCAGGCATGTTTGATCTACCTAAGGCAGCCTAAACTAATTTTTTCAGTTTTTTCCTTAGCTAGTGTACTCTGTTTGTATGCTGCCAAGAGATGAGCAAATGCACCTTAAAATAAAGCCAAATAAAAGAAAAAAAAATACTGTGATAAATTGCAATGTGATCTCTTCTTAGGATTCAAACAATACTTTATGTGCAGCATTTCTCTCAGTTCACTTCAGTTACACCTTGTAGCACAGAATTTGACATCTGTCAGGAGCATTTACTGAAGTAAGTACTCTCCCTTTTGAAGGGGGTGGGATGAGGGTGGTAAACAATGATGTCAAGTGGAGAGAAAATAGAAACAACATTAGAAGGGTAATATATGTTAGGGAAATTAAAGATTGAGAATGAAATGCAATGCCTGGGTATATGTAGCAGTAACTGGAGCAAGAAGTGTATTCAAGTGAACAATTCTTCCTTCTCATATTCTCCATGCAACATCAGACATGTATTTTGTGGAACATATTATCAGACATATTATTTATTTATTTAACATTTGTTAACTGGGAATTTCCGACTTGGAACAAAGCCAATTTTCAGTGGAGGCCCGGGGAGAAACACTTCAGAGGCATGTCTTTGTAATGTGGGAATAAACCAGAGCACCTGGAGGAAACCCACACAAATGGAAAGAGGACATGCAGATATGTTATGTTACAGTTGACAGACTAATAAACACATGTTGTTAACAATAGGTGCAGCAGATGAGTTTTAAACAATACAATAGTACCACAAAATGTAATGGCATATATATTGAGATAAGTTCCATGTCAGTTGATTTAAACCATGCATCAGATATACTTCATCTATAAGCTCACTTGATTTACTTCTTGTACTGCAAAGAAAGTGCACTGTCAGTTGTATTTTCTTCCCTGAGTACTATCCTGAGTGCTGATTGCCGTGAAATGTCATCTGTGTGGTTTGTGCTGCCTATAGCAGCCAAAATTAAATTTTTACATTTTCCTTAAGCCATGAAAGGTAATTTCACGCTGCCAAGCGGTGCTCAAATAATACAAGAAAGAAAAAAATGAGCATTGTCTATAATGAAATTTACATGTACATGTTGGACCAAATGTGTTATGTTGCAACAGGAAGCTGTTTGAGTTTGAACCCTTAACAAGGGTATTGAAAGCAATCATTTCATTATACTTTCCAGACTCGCCACAGATAAAGACATATAGTAAGGTGGTAAAAAATAATTTACATGTAATGATAATGTGGCATTATATGAAGGCACATTGAAAGTGCAACAGAAACAAGTTATGAAAGTTGTCCTTTCACATTTGACTGTGAATGTCTGCATGGTTGGGATATTGCAAACAGCATAGGCATGTACTCACACCATATTAAACAATGACTGCAATCACTCCAGGTGTATCCTTTCATAATAGCAGTTCTATGCCTGTTATCATGCCGAATATTATTTTTAACAAGTGTTATAATGCTTCTTTTAATATGAGCACCCTTTGCTACTAATGGCCAATAACTGTGGTCATTTAAGCCAGCACTTGAATGTTAGGAGTGTTGTTCCTTTGCATCAGCTATTCTACTTGCAGCCTTTTTTTAAGTCGCTTCTCCCTGTCACATACTTAGTAGGTGTATACTAAAGAGGGAAGAATGTAAAAGTTGATTCCACCTGCAGTCAGGGTAATCAAAGATAGCTGCAAGCCATTAAAAGGAAACATTTCTTTGTGATGGTCCTTGCATTGCTAAGGTGTATGCATATAATCATGTAGATCCTTACTCCATGTTTACATTCCCTGCACTTAGTGCAGTCTTTGGCATTCAGGAATGCTAATGATTTGACACCTCATTTGCTTAATCACGGTGCTCACAGGTAATTGTGTCACTAATGCCCTTGTATTCTTCTAGGGAGAGTGTTTTGTGACACACAGCTCAATGTTGCTAGTAAAACAATACTTTGCAAAATTTACCTACTGTGTATAGTACAGTATTGCCAAAATATGTTGTTGTTTTTTTCAGTAGTGTTTTTAGTTTAACATTAAAAGGTAAAGTACCTTGTCTGAAGAAAAGCATTTGCATAATTTTAGATGCATTTACTCTTCTCCCTTCCTTTTGCCATAGCCATGTCTGTTTTTCTACAATCATGATATGAAATGCTACATGAGCAGAGTAAAATTAATTGTTTCATTCTGTATGCATGTTTCACAATTCTAGTAGATTGTTGTATTGTAAGTATGTAGCAAGGTCTGGCAATTTTATCTGTGTTAGCAAGAAATGAAAAAAAGTATCATTGTTTTTGTATTTTACCAAACTCCACAGCAGTGAATATGGCAGTAGTAATATGTTGGTGTTACTTTACTAATGTAGAAATGTATTACACATTTTCCATCTGTGTTATAAAATCTGTGCAAATATTTGTGATGTGTCTAGACACCAGAACTTTAGGACCACTACAGGCAAATGATGAAGAAAACATATATTTTTTATCTTGCCATGATTTACTACACCTCCCAAAGCTGCCTGCAGCAAAATAAGTACTCATTCCTAATTTTATTTTTACTCTTTTCTGCTCTCATGGGGCCAGACATCGTGATTCCTTTGGAAAGCTAGATCTGTCCCATAATGCACAGACTGAGAACAAATAGCCCTACCATTTGTTGTCAGACTAGACTTCCATTCACTTAGAATGGAACACCTGAAAAAAACTGCCAGGTTTGTGAGTCTGCAGTTCATGTGTCATTGACTGGTATGCGCTGAGTTTTACAAATGTTGTTCCTACTGATGTACTACACATTCTCTAAAAGAAACTTGCAAAAGTGTCAACAAATTACTGAGATAAAGAAGACTTTTCACAAGGAGAAGTTTTGCAAGTTTCAGTTCCTGGCCAGGTTACTCCTCCCATATCCCCTCCTTCAGTGGGCTACAGTCTCACATTTCCAGCTTTACTAGATTCGACTATTTAGTCAGCTTTGCATGGCAATAGACATAAAAAAAAAAAAATGACAGCCTAGTGTGCCACTAAATCCCTTCTGAGGAATAAAATAAAAAAGCAAACGCATCAGTCCAGAGTTTAGGCCAGTCTATCCATTTAAAATGTGCACAGTAAAATATCAAACTTATAATGCATTTTGGCTGCTGACATGGTTATCTTTACATAGTTATTCTCTTATAGTATAACCTGAACTTATGGTATTTAATGATAAATTTTACAACAGTTCTCATTTTCTTAACAATGACCTTCCAAGCCTCTGATGTGACCTAGTACTTTTTCTTACTATTGCTTTATCTAGTTTGTATTAGTTGTATACCTGTAGCATGTCTCTCTACCCACACAACATACCAGTCAAACTTAAGGCTTTTCCCACCTCTCTGCAAAACACTGCTGTAATGGCTTTGGCAAACAAATGAAAATGATTGATGGGTGTTGGTTCAAGACTCCCATACATATCTCTCAACAGTACATATTTTTGCAGAAAGTCCAGATTTTTGTCTGTTTTTCATAAAATTGCAGTTTTCTGTCAAATCACTGGCGAATCATTGAACACTGAAGTCAGAAAGTTGACAGGCATTTGATTTTCAGACTTCATATCCTTAACAAAATTCACTCTAATGCAAAACCTGTTTATCAACTTTCTAAGTTTGTAAGTGCAATATTTATAAATTGTCCCATTTTGGGGCCTTTGTCCCCTATTATTTATGGCCTTGTCCAGATTTCTTGTTCTATAATGTTGAGAGTTATGCTGCCATCCCTTCCTACTGGAACCAGTCCACTGCACTTGCACAAGTGTCCCCCTCAGCAGGGCAGCAAGCAGGCATCAGTGCATATTTGCTTTATAGTTCTTTTACACCACACACACACACACACACACACACACACACACACACACACACACACACACACACACACACACACACACACACAGTAAATCTTGTTGTCCATGTTATTTATTCTTATCCTTGGTTTTGTTTACTTACTTGTAATGTTACTTTTACTCATTTTTTCTCCTGCCTCCCATATCTACCCTAATTATTACTTCTAACAAATACTTTTTCTCACTCTTTCTTCTCTTCCCCTCCTCCTCTTTATCCACTATTTGAACTTTTCCACTCTGAAATTTGCTTTATGGCTAAATAATGAACTGTCACCCTTATAATGTTAGCACATTTCAATGCTACATAATATTGTATTTAGTCTAATAATGGGTTCATAGGTAGTTACTAGGCTATCAGCTTATGTAAGCCTAGCCAACAAGTTTCCCTGACTTATGCCACCCAAGAAAGTTATTTTCCTGTGCCACTGTCGAGCAGAGCCACAGAAGTGATTCTTGGGGTATATTTTCCTATCTCCAATCCACTCAAAGATTTTTGAGGAACTTTGCTTGACATAGATGGGTAGCTTGTTCCAGAGTATGGGAAGTCTCTGGGACAGGAATCTATCTCTCCAGCATGTCCTGTTTATGTGGTGACAAGGTTTAGGTCCCTAGAGCATGTAGCTCAGAGGGATTGGGATTTCTTTAGGTGTAGCATGTCCAACAGCTCTGGGTTTGACATAGCTTTATATGTTAGGCAGAAATCACCTCGGAGTAGGCAATATGCTATGAAGTAAAGCTAGAATTTTTTAGATGGTCAGTGTAGGGCATCTGTTTGAGGCCAGTAATCCTCTTTGTGAGGTACTTCTGCGGCCTTTCCAGCTGCTGCAAATGTCTTGTGAGGTACATTCCAAAAGGGGCATTGTACTCTATAATGGGTCTAATGAGAGTCAAGTAAAGGGGAACAATGACCTCTTTTTTTCCTGGATGAGAACCCTTTTGTGATGAGGTGTGCCATGTAGAAGGACTTCCTGAAAACTGTAGCAATGTGATTGATTATCAAATGAGAGACTGCTGTCCACCTGGGTACCAAGGTCTCATCACACATTCAGTGCTAAGTAGACTACCACCTATGTGGTAGCTCACAGGTACAGAGTTTTTACCAAAGGGGATGACAATGCACTTTTTGGCATCAGGCTTGAGGCCATGGCTCTAACACCAGGCATCTGTCTCAGTGAGGCCCTTCTGTAGGATGTCCACATCATTTGGGGAATCGACTATGGCTCCTAGTTTGCAGTCATCTGTGAACTTCATTTGCCAGAGGCCTTCTATGTTAGCTTGTACTTCAGAGAAGTAGATACCAAACAGGAGAGGTCCCAGGACTGAACCCTGTGGTACTCCACTTGTCACTGGTTTGATGTCAGATTTGGAGTCTGCAACTTTTACAGTGTGGGTTCTGTCAGTGAGTCACTTGGCAACCCATCTTGTGACATAGGGATTTATACCTAGTTTAATGAGTTTAGCTATAATTCCAGAATGGGGGATGGTGTAAAAAGCTTTGGCGAGGTCAAGATAGGCTGTGTGAACCACCTTAGCCTCATTGACTGCCTCAGAGAAGTCGATTAGGTTCAGGATGCATGATCTGCCTTTCAGAAACCCGAAATGGGTGGGGTCCAGAGTTTGGAGGTTACCAATGTCTTTGTTTATGAGTTCCATGATGATACGTTCCGTGGCCTTGCAGACCAAGCTCATCAGGCTAATAGGACAATAGTTCCGGGGATCAGTGGTGGCTCCCCCTTTGTGGAGTGGGATAACTGTTGCTATGCACCATTCAGTGGGCACAAAGCCTGATGTGAGACTATGATTGAACATGGTGCTTAGGTGGAGAGCTAGTTTGTTCTGAAGTTCATGTAAAACGCAGCCTGGGATGTTGTCCAGTCCCATGGATGCTGTGTTTTTGGCTTTGGAGAGTGCAGCTTTTACCTTTGTAGTTGTGGTTACATGGACTCTGCATTCTTCCTGTATAGATATGGGCTCTTTAGGGTGTGAGAGGGTGGTAAAGTTAGCACTGAACCTATCTTCCAGAATATTGGCAATATCAGTTGGTTCTGTAATTTTTATGCCATTTTGCTGTAACTCAGAGCAGATCTGGATGTTGCCATTGAAATTCTTGACATAGCTATAGAATGCTTTGTGGTTGTCCTTAGAATCAGTGGTGATTTTATTTTCATAGCTAGCTTTGGAGGCTCTTATAAGGGATCTCAGTGTCTTACTGAGGCTGACCAGGGAGCTCCACCACTCATGGGATTTTACTCTCTTTTGCAACAGTTTCTTCCTTCTGTTGTACAGTTTGTTTATGGCAGGGGACCACCAGATTGGCTTCCTTATTTTGGAGGATAGCTTCTTGGTTCTGTTTGGGATAGCATGATCTATGCACTCATGAAAGTGCTTTTAGAGTGCATTTGTGTAGGATCCGGCAGTCGTAACTGTATTGGCCGTCTGCATGGGTGTCATGAAGTTCACCACTTCTGTCTTAGGAAGCATGAAGTTGGCTATGGAGAAGTTTTTACCATGGTTTTCTTAATGTGGGGTGGGGCAGGATGTGGATATCTAGGGTGATTAGCTTATGGTCGGATCTGACCAACAAGGAGTTGACTTCGGGTGTGGAACACCAGTCACTCATGTTGGTAATGACTAGGTCTAGGATATTGTTGCCCTTGGTGGGGGTGTGGATAAGTTGATCCAGGGCACTGGAATCTAAGAATTCCAGAAAGCATTGAGCGAAGGAGTTGGTACATGAGTAGTTTTCCCAGTTAATGGTGGGGTAGATGAAATCACCTATTATTAGGGTGTTTGAACCCTAATATTTTCCAGTATATCAAGAAAAGAGGCGTGGGAATGCTGGGGCATGATGGGGGATCTGTAGCAAGCTACAATTTGGATTGCAGTTTTGCCCAGAGTTAGTTGCACTTGGATAACCTCGGATGCATTATGCTGAACAACTAGCCTGGAGGTGTGGATATCCTTAATGAATATGGGAACACCTCCACCTTTGATGTTCCGGTCCAGGTTACGTGGCTGAAAAGTGTGGTATGAGTTATAGCCTGGTAGTGCAGGGGTGCTCTTTGGAGCCTTGAACCAGTTCTCAGTCACTGCACAGGTATCGATGCTCTCAATTTTAAGGAGTGCCTTGAGTGAGTGCATTTTGAGATTTAGACTTCTGGCATTGAGTAGCATTACCCTCAGTTTTTGCTTGCCTGTTCCTGTTACATTTGAAACTTGTCTAAAAAAGGCACTATAGGGGTAGCAAGAGCCTTAGGCAGTATCCGGAATCCCATGGGCTGCAGGTGCAGGCCATCTCTGGCAAAGCATCATGGTCTGTCAACCATATCGTCCCAGGCAGACAGATACTGGATCCCCTTAGAATGACACCAGAAGCTTAGCCAATTGATGAAGTCAATCATTTTGTCCTTGTACAGTGTTATCATTCTGGGCGATGGCAGAATGCTACTCAGGGCTAGGGTCATACCTCCCTGGGCTACCAAGATCGGAGAGCTCTTCCATGTCTCTTTTCATGTAGTCCAGGGAGGCATGTCTCAGGTCATTCACACCAACATGGACAATGACAGAGTCATATTTGTACTTGTTGTGGAGTGACCTGAGTGCATGGGTTATGTGGCAGGTTGTGGAGTGACCTGAGTGCATGGGTTATGTGGCAGATCCTTGCACCCGACAGGCAGCTGACAGTAACCTTCTCCTTGTTTAGCCTGGTGAGTGGGGCATTAGTGTGCCTGACTATAGATTCACCTATGACTAGTGTGTTGGGTACGTTGTTTTGCCTAATATATTATATATGTTATTTTATATATATATATATATATATATATATATATATATATATATATATATATATATATATATACACACATATATATATATATATATATATATATATATATATATATATGTATATATATATATATATATATATATATATATATATATATATATATATATATATATATATATATGTATATATCTGTTTGCCCATAATATCTGAATAAGTGAGTGGGATTTTCATGACAGCATCAAGGAAACATTTTCCTTCCTTCTGTGTTTTTTTTTCTTAAGTTTTGGATTTTTCTTGGTATATTGATTGATTTTATTAGTATATTTTATTTTCTATTTATTTTCCATTTGTTTACCAGGTTAGTCCGACTGGACACAAGATGACCGTTTTCAGCGGAGGCTGGAGGAGAAAAGTTCCAGATACATAGTAAACAATTATAAAAAATAATACAAATAAATTATACAAACATAGCTATTTTGTATAAAGAGCATAGAAAATATAAAATGAGTAAAATCAGAGTTTTACAAGTGATGCAGCATACACAGTGGTTAGAATACTGAGAAACAATTAAACAAGATAATATACAGCAAATATACAACTGCCTGAACATAAATTCAAAAAGAAGTTTCCATAGACAAACAGGGTCATAAACTAGAAAGCATAACTATATTGATATGATTTATATTGCATTTATCTTGTTTTAATGATGGTATGTGTGTATTATTGTACGTGTCATATGTGCACAAATATTTGTATTAATCTATGTATTTACAGTATATTGACAAAGTACTGGGTCGCATCAGAGGCTTGGGAGGTCATTGTTAAGAAACTGAGAACTGTTGCAAAGCTTGGCATTGAATACCATAAGTTCAGGATATTCTATAAGATAACTATGTAAAGATAACCATGCCAGCAGCCAGAAAGCATTATAAACTGAATGTTTTACTGTGCACATTAAGAAATGGATAGACTGGCCCAAACTCTGGACTGATGTGTGTGCTTTTTTTTTTATTCCTGGGGAAATGCTATTCAGAAGTGAAGAGACATATAAGGGAACAGTTTTAGTGGCACACCAGGCTGTGATTTTTTTGATGTCTATTGTCATGCAAAGTTGACTAAATAGCTGAATCTAGTAAAGCTGGAAATGTGAGACTGTAGCCCACTGAAGGAGGGGAGATGGGAGGAGTAACTTGGCCAGGAATTGAAACTTGCAAAACTGCTCCTTGTGAAAAGTCTTTTTTATCTCAGTAATTTGTTGACACTTTTGCAAGTTTCTTTCAGAGAATGTGTAGTACATCAATAGGAACAACATTTGTAAAACTCAGCACATACCAGTCAATGACACATGAGCTGCAGACTCTCAAACTTGGCATTTTTTTTTTCAGGTGGTCCATTCTAAGTGAATGGAAGTCTAGTCTGACAACAAATGGTAGGGCTATTTGTTCTCACAGTCTGTGCATTGAGACAGATTTAGCTTTCCAAAGGAATCACAATGTCTGCCCCCATGAGGGCAGACAAGAGTAAAAAAAAATAAAATTAGGAAAGAGCACTTATTTTGCTGCAGGCAGCTTTAGGAAGTGCAGTAAATCATGGCAAGATAAAAAATATATGTTTTTTCATTGTTTGCCCTTAGTGGTCCTGCAAACCAAACACAAATTCTATGATATTCTTTATTATTAGAGCATGGGCCTTATGGTATCCTTGCTCCGTTGGGCTGTGTGGGCTTCTTATGCATGTATTGAGCCAGGGCTCCAGTGCATAACCTCACTAGATGCTCTTGAGGAATGTCACCTCTAGCAACCTGGTGTATAGAGCACAAGTGTGCCATATATCTGAGTCATGGAAACTGCCTGAGTTACCTGCACAGACATTGTAGATGATCCCTTGAGCATTACAGACTACCTGACAGTTTATAGAGTGTAAACCTTTTTTTTGATGTACCTCCTTTCCTGTTCCCCAGGTGGTGACTTTATTTCTATGTGTACAATCTATGGCCTCCAAATCTTCAGGGAAATGTGCTATTGCATTAAATTCCTGCATGGTTTTTGCTCTTTCCTATGGTGTTAGTTGGAAATGGATATGCTTCCTTGCATGGAGTAGCATTTCATTTAAAAAACTAATGTAATATTTTCAAGGCTGATGCCTGTGACACCCCTAATATATTTTATGTGGTTCTCTGGAAAGTACCAGTAGCTAGTATAAATAATGCTAAACATACTGTTGCTTCCACTGGGATGGGGTCTACACAATTACCCTGGGGCCTGAAGTAGCAACAGCATAGGTAGGATATTTCATCCAGTGTTTCCCTGTCCACCCTGTATCTCTCAAAAGTTTCTCTGTCATGCAGTTCATGATACGTCAAATGGGGTCTAAACATTCTTCTTCTTCTACTTCTTCTTGCCTGAGGTCTGGTAGCAGCAGCACCCTGATTTAAAGCCTGTTACACATACAGTAAAACAATAGCAGCATCAAGCCTTAACATGTTTTTATTTTCTGAGTGTAATCATGCCTTTATTCCAGAAGGGTTTGGTATACAGGATTGCTTTATAACTTCCCGGATAGCTCCACCATATTGGATTGGTTAACTAGCATGTACTGTGTCTTTATGCTTTAATTAGCATATTTTACCATTTATCAGGGTTTTGTAGCCTATACATCATGTAGAGCTGCTTACTGAAAATCAAATAGTGTGCTATCTTGTTGACAGTGCTGTGTAATGTGTAGCTGTTTATGAATCCTGCCCAAGGGGGCAAAGTCATAACTGTGTACATTTGTAGTAGATGTATAATTTTGGGAAAAAAAGTTCATAATAACTGTATCCTTGACTTTATATAAAATACTATCTAGGCTGAGCAGTCTAAAAGTGTTTAGGTCTATAGTGACCCTTTCTTTGAGAATTGGTATCACTACAGCCTTTCACATTAGATCAAGAAGGTGTCCACGTGCTAATATTTTGTTCACCTTGACTGATAGGGTTTAATTAGGTTGTCCTTGATTCTGATTAGGAAACCACAAAGTATGTTTAATGATTACAAATACACTGGAGATGATTGCCCTTCTACTTAAAGTACTCTGACATATATTTTGCATATTTTGAAGATTTGAGGAAAAGCATTTCTGCAAGCATAGTTGCTGTATCCTGTAGAAGGGTGATCATTTCATGGCATTAGTAATGTGTCACATTTTAAATGTCCCTTCCAGTTTTTCTGATGTAATTGAAGAATGCCTTACTGTTAATGTCATCCTTTTGAGGCAAAGTTGAGTTCATAGCTAGATTTAGAAAACTGGATACAGTTTATAGCCTTTAATAATCTATTTTTGATATGAATAAGGTTATTTTTGAAAAATAAGTAGCATCTCTTCTTGCTGTTGCATAGATTATCAAGTTTTTTGATTCAATCAAATGATCTATTTTTGTTGTTGTTGAGTTTACAAGTTTATTTACGTTGGTCTTACCCTTACGCAAGTGCAAGAAATAATAATGTCATACAACTCATTGATATTATTCTAAAGTACACATACTCTGTAAATGAGGATGGTATCCTTGCATATTTTCAAGTATGTTGTTTACTGCATTACAGCTTTTACTGGTACATTCTTGGAAGTCTTATAAATATTATGTTAACCTCATGTGTTTCGCATTGAATATTATAACTCCATGTGCTTTTCCTGCAAATGTAGCAGTTCAGAGATCAAGTGCCAGTTATGCCTATTTTATCTCATCCATACTGATCCACTGGTACCAGTCCAGGAGAGCCTACTCTGAAGTTAAAATTTGATTATATTTCTCATGAGCCTGAATTCATGATTCCTGTATTCCTTAAGTAACCTAATATGTTCTTCTTTAAATCCATGAAACTTAAGTCAAAGCAAGAGGCAAATGGCATGTTTGATTCAAAACAATTGATATAACATAAAGACATAGAATGGAACATTTATAGCCAGATGTGCTCTTGGCAAATGGCAAAGGACATGCCTCAGTGTGTAGGATTTTAAAATCACAGTGGAGTGAGCATATGTACTTATGTGGTGATGATACAGTGAGCACTCAAGTACACAATGTATACACAGATTATGGCATATATTAGGTCACTCATCATGCATGGTGCTGAAATATCAACTATTGTTTATAAATTCTCCATAACTAATTCACTAAATATGAGAAGTACAGAGGACTAGATAAAGACTGCCTGATACTGTGTGTCTTGTTACACTGGATTGCATTTTACTTCCATACTTTGGAAATCGTCATTACAGCTTGCAATCAAAATAAGACATGTATTATTCAAGTGAAAGTGAAAACGTCATGGAGACAGTGTAATAAAATGGCTTTTTTGTATTACCAGGAGTTATTATGAATATCTACAATGTATGACAGAGAAAGACAGGCAGACAGACAGACATACACATTCATACAGAAAATCAACATTTTATTTATTGACAAGCTGTGCTTTTAGGCGCATACCTTTCCCACTTAAACTGATTAAAGTGAGTTAGTAAACAAAAGGGAAAATTGTGGCGGAAGTAAAAAAAAAATGTGATATAGATGTCCAAGGAAGTATTTGTAATACTTCGCAATATAAATATGACTATTGCATAGCAGAGTATTTCATTGTGTAGCTCACTCTGGTTTTTTTTTTTTTTTTCTTATACACAGTCAGGACATTTACTAAATTATTTGTTCTGTTTTTGTAGAATAAACTTTATTCCAGAGCTGTTAAGCACTGATCATTAATTCATACAAATCAAATGAAACATGGAAAACTTCAGCCAAACTGTTTTTGATGGATAACTTCTGAAAAAAATACAACTCTTAGTCAGAAACATGTGCTCCACTTGTATTTCGTGTCCTGGTAATACATTTTTCTTTCCTTAATGTTTTGAATATATTATGCATGCAGGCAAGCAGCACAAATCCATAAATATAACCTGCAGCTACCATTTTTAATAATTCAGTTCATTTTGTACTTAAGTGATAAGCATAAATCCTGACTGAAAACCATCATCTGTGAGAGCGCACTATGATGAACAACCCAGGGCACCACTACAGCTTGTTAGGTATGATCCAATGAAAATGGATGCAATCTTATAATCTTACTTTACAGTGGATGTTGATTAATTTTGCTGATGGGGAAAAAACAGCAACTAATAGATAAAGTGAGATTTTCCAGATTTATTACTCCAAAGTAATGAGCATTGTGCCTTTTCATTTGATATTTTTCTTGACATTACAATAAAGTAAACAGACAACACGCATTTATTTATTGCATTACAAATGTGTGTGATGAATAATAATGTCTGGAAAATGCTGAAGACATGATTAACACAGAAATAAATTGACAATACTGTGCTTAGGTTAAACATTTAAAAAATAAAATTTGCAAATCTAGTCCCTATAGCTGTGTTCAGGTGCCGTAAATAAATGCTCTGAATAATAAATATACCAAATGTGTAATAGGTCCCCCCTCCAGATAATCATATATTGATTTTTATTTTTTAATAAAAATATACACAGTAAGTCAATTATTTGTTTAGATTTGGTAGCATTGTACAGCTCTGATCCAAAAAGACCTATATGAGCTGTGCTAAGCTGTAACAAAATAACACATCAAAAAATAAACAATAATGTTTCAAGATAAATGTGACCTGTACAATTCTGCATTATTTACATGAAGCAGTCTAATATTTCAAATATGTTATTGTCAGTAAAGGTATAACTGACAAGGACTATAGGTGCCACATTCTTCTAACTTAGACACACAAAAAAATGAAAGAATGATCACTTGATATGACACACAGCAGTACTTGCTGGCATTGTCTTACCATTTAGAACTACTAAGACTTAAATCAACTGAAGTTACATGCCTAAAGATAATATCCCCTCATTTATTAGTTGCATCTTTTCACCATGGTCTTTGCTCTGTGCATGTATTCAATATTATCATTTTCTGTGTCTAACTGGCCCCTTCCTCTTGAGAAAGAAAAGGAGAAATATTATTTTGCAGTGCATAGAGCATGGTGATTATACTCCAATATTTGGAAAAAGGCAAATCAGTTAAGAGGTAGTAGAGTGGCACAAGACCCAACCATAACAAATGTTAAGCACTCCCTGCTGAAAATGTTAAGGTCGGGTCTTAGGCTAGGCAATACAATTTGAAAGTACTGACCAGCAAATGAGAACAACCTAGTAAAAGATTTATTTCTCCCTTCTGTGTGTACTGATAGCATGTCCCTGATTTCTTGTTACAAACTTAGAAAGCTACTAAAATAATAGGATGTGTATTTGCCTGAATTTTCTGAAGGACACAAAGTCTGAAACCTAAATTTATACTATTATGTTATGAATTCAATCAGAAAAACACAGACATTATGAGGAATAGAGGCAAACATTTGGATGTTCTGAGAAACTGTGAAACTCTATGCATTTAAAAGGCTTGGAAGGGAAGAGTAAACGTAAGGGATTGTGTGTTACACTGCCTTTCTGACAGTGCTCTCTAAGTGCTTTATGACTTTGAAAGCAGGCAAAGTAGTTAGTAGTACATGGAACAGATAAAGCTCAATGCCTTACAAATAACTATGATCAGCTTGTCATTCTGAATCTACTAGTACATGTTCTCAACCAGGATGCCAAGCTTCACCTCTTGATGTACTCTCTCAAGCTGAATTTCTTGTCATCCATTACTGGAACATATACTGTAATAAGTCACTTAGTCTTGGTGACCTGATCATAATCCTCTTTGTTTGCCTACTTCAGTCAAGAATTGGAAACATCTCATCTCCAACTGGATTCTTGACCAGCTGAAATTATGTTGTCCTGCTCAGTGATGCTGTGTGTGATATATGAATACAAAAGTTATAGCACAACATGATGTAAGGCAAATATTCCAATTTCTGCATGCACCAGTGTTGACAACCTGAGTGAGTATTCTTCAAATCTAGCCTGTAATATAGCTGCACCTGCAAATTTCACAGAGCAGCCTTATGCCTGTTTAACTAGTCCAACTGACTATAATGTAATGAACCAGTGCTGTATGTCACCCCATGTTTGAATTATAGAATGTAGGACTACTGGGACCTAGTCCATGGTGTGCACTGTATAATATGACATGCATTGCAGGGTTATAAACCCATTTAGGTCCTGCTCCTCTTAAATTGTAAGTTTCAGTGTTGGCTGGTTTATGGTCCACACAGTGCAGTTATCTGTCTCCCTACTTCATAAATGTGTCTGGTTGTTCTACCTTTACTGGATGTGAACACACAAACACAACTTGTATACCATGCATATGTGTGTATATATAGATACAGATATATAATATGTATTTATGTATGTATGTGTATATGGATTATTTTCAAGTGCTTGAACTCTATTAGCTTAAGAGTTCAAAATTAACTTTTTGAATATTTCCGGGCGTTTTGTGAAGACTGTAGAATTTCCCCTTACCACACTGTAGTACAATATCAGAGTTGATATATTTAAGAAGCAGGGAGTGGGTAATAGTGGGGCATTCCTCCAGCAAAAAGCAGGTTTTGTTTCTATTTGAATTTTTAATTCTAGGTTTTTTGCATTTGAATATTTTTGTTTCAAACTGATTTTGTCTATGTCTTAGCATTTTAACTTTTTATAGTTCCGACACTTGACATAGACTCATATATGTTACTTTATCTAACAGACATCTTCATTTTCTTTAACACCAGGGTACCTTCCCGTGTTCTGACCATGCTTCTGCCTTACTCACTTCATATTTGGTTTACCAGTGGCTGGTATGGTTTGATCATGAGGCAAAGCCCAAGAGATTACACAAAAAGCCAATCACTGGGAAAGAAGCATTACCCTTCCATGGATGTAGATTCTTGCTATTATGCAATGCCATTATATAAAAAAAGACATTACTTATCCTTTTAAATAATGGCATTGTATTTTGGAGTCTCTTTGTTGGACACTGTCTTTTGATCATCATAAGCAAATGGAGATGGAACATGTCCATGCTGACACATGCACAGTGCACTGGGCTACCTGTACTTTCTGGGAGTCAGAAGTGTACACATCCTAATGTTTACATGAGATTGCCTGTGGACTCCTGACAGCTTTGCCAGCTTATTTAAGCACTTACAGAAAGTGTTTTGCTGTCTGCATCTTTTTTGGGGGGGGTAGTTATATGGCAGATATCTAAATGTGTTTGAGTTCTCCACTTATATAGGGTTGCAGACAGCAGGGCAGCTGTACCTTTATTCTGAACAGTTTCAGCTGCAGTTTTCTGTTTTGCTTTTGCGGTCAGAATGATTTCATTGGTAATGCTAAATTTACAATGGCCATACTGACAGCTACACCCAGTCAAGCTCATATATACTTTTTTTCTTCCAGTATGAACAATAAACATCACTCAAACATTTAACAAGCATTGTGGTTTGAGATACAGGGCAATAACTGCACTATATCTGCTCTTCTATTCTTATGAATGAGGACAACATTAACAACTTTCCATAATGAGGGGACTACCCTTTGATGTAGGACTGAATTAAGCTAGGAAGTAGATGGACCAACTAGCACAGCTTTCTTGATACACATAAATTAAATTAGAAACATTATCAGGACCGATACTGCTTGTATTTTTCATTTTCAGTCATGATCGCCTGATTATTTCTTCAGAGATACAGGGACAAAATACTGAAATAGCATGTATCATACCAATCACCTGATCATGAAAAATGGTAGAAACAAAAACCAGAAAAATAATTGTTGAAAATTCCTGCCAATTTTATAGGATCATTAACCACAGATTGCACTAAAAGTAAATAAAACTCTAACAATTACAATATTTGTAACAAACTGCTTCTTGTTATTGCTTGAAGGTGCCAAGTATCCTTCATGTTTTGTTTTTGTTTTAGTAACTCTCTTTCTTAAAAGTTTTGCTGCCTGGTTATTACTTTTCATGCTGGTTAGTAATGAATTTGTTGCATAACTTGTATTTCTGCATTTTTGTTCACTAGTAGCTTTGCCCTATTATTCTATCAGCCAGATTCAATAAAGCCCACACTATTTACTTCCTTGGACCCCTGTCTAGCAAGGCAATTGATGTGAACCCCAGGGTGAATTTCCTTTATTCCATCCAATTGTCAAGGTTCCTTTTGAAGAGGGCCAAAGAAGTGCTCTGCTTGACATGTATGGACAGTCTATTCCAGAGTCTGGGAAGTCTCTGGGTCAGGAACCTGCCCCTCCAGCATGTTTTGTTTATTGTGATGACAAGGTTTAGATCCCTGGAGTGTGTGGCTCTGAGGGATTGGGATTTCTTTAAGTGTAGCATGTCCAACAGCTCTGAGTTTGACATGGCCTTGCATGTTAAGCAGAGATCGCCACTGAGTAGACAATATGTGACAGGGTATAGCTGGAGTTTTTTAAGGCAATCAGCGTAGGGCATCTGCTTTAGGCCTGTGATTCTTTTAGTGAGGTATTTCTGAGGCCTTTCCAGTTGTTGCAGATGAGGTACATACCAAACAGGGCATTGTATTTTATAATGGGTCTAATGAGTGATGAATACAGTGGGACAATGACCTCCTTTTTTCTGGATGAAAAGCCCTTAGTGATGAGTGTGCCACATCGAAGGATTTCCTGACTCTTGTGGCAATGTGGTTATCAGAGGTGAGACCACTGTCCACCTGTGTCCCTAAGTCTCTTATCACACTTTCGATGTTTAGTGTACTGCCACCTATGTGGTAATTCATGGATACATGATTTTTCCCAAAGGGGATAACTATACATTTCTTGGCATTGAGCTTGAGCCCATGGCTCTGGCACCAAGCATCTGTATCTATAAGGCCATTTTGTAGAGTATCCACATCATTTGGGGGCTCAATAACGGCTCCCAGTTTGCAGTCATCTGCAAGCTTTGTTAGCCAGAGTCCCTTAGTGTTGGCCTGTACTTCAGAGAAGTAGATGTCAAACAACAGCGGTCCCAGGACTGAACCCTGAGATACTCTACTTGTCACTTGTCTGGAGTTGGATTTGGAGTCGGCTACTTTTACAGTGTGGGTTCTGTCAGTAAGCCAGTTGGCAACTCATCGAGTGATGTAGGGATTAATTCCCAGCTTAGTAAGTCTATCTATGATTCCAGAGTGGGGGATGGTGTCAAAGGCCTTGGCAAGGTCCAGATAGGCTATGTGGACTGCCTTACCCTCATCCACAGCTCTGGAGACTGATTCAAAGAAGTCAGTCAGGTTCAGGAGACAAGATCGGCCCTTCACAAACCCAAACTGGGGGGGGTCCAGTGTTTGAAGGTTGCCAATGTCTTTGTTTATAAGTTCCATGATAATACATTCCATGGCCTTGCAGATCATGCTCATCAGACTGATGGGTCAGTAGTGCCCGGGATCCAACTTGGATCCCCCCTTGTGGAGTGAGATAACTGTAGCTGTGCACCACTCAGTGGGCACGAAGCCTGAGGTGAGGCTATGATTAAACATGACACTTAGATGAGGTGCCAGTTCATTTTGTAGTTCATGTAATACACAGCCCGGGATGTCATCTGGTCCCATGGATGCTGTATTCATAGCTTTGGAGAGTGCATTTTTTACCTGTGTGGCCATTATTACCGGAATTTGGCAATCTTCCGGTATTGAGATGGGCTGTTTAGGGGGTGAGAGGGGGGTGAAGTTGCACTGAATTGATCTGCCAGGATATTGGCAATATCCTTAGGATCTGTTTATTTAATGCCATTCTGTTGTAGCTCAGAGCAGATCTGAACATTGCTATTTAGATTCTTGACATAGTTAAAGAATGCCTTGTGGTCATCTTTGGAATCTTTGGCAATTTTATTTTCATAACTAGCTTTGGAGGATTTTATGAGGGATCTCAGCTTCTTACTGAGGCTGGTAAGGGAGTTTTTTGCATCCGGGGATTTTCCTCTTTTCTGCAACAGTTTCTTCCTTTTGTTGTAAAGTTTGTTTATGGCATATTTTTGTCTCATATGTTTGGTCCATTTTTCATTAAATTGTGGTTTTCTGGCAAATTAGTGGCAAATCGTTAAACATTGAAGTTAGAAAATAATAACAGACATTTGAATTTTAGACTTCATACCCTTCAGAAAATCCATTCTAATGCAAAACCTTTTATTCTATCGACTTTCTAAGTATGTAAGAGCAATATTTAAAAATTATCCCTATTTTTGGGCCTTTGTACTACTTTTATATATGGCTTTGTCCAGATTTCTTGCTCTAAGAGGTTGAAAGGTATGCCTGGCAGTTACCATGACTCACATATCTGGCACACCTCTCAAGTGTAACAGATGTTCACAAGGGGGGATATCCCACAGGGTCATTTATTGGAGGATGCAGGTTATGCAGTGGAACTGAGGCTGATACCCATCAAAAATGCACACATAGCCACAGAGAATGCCATAATTAGGCACACCCTCAAACCAGAAACATCACAGAGTGCTTGGGCTGCTGAAATCACGGTTCTGATGCCTAGATACATCTGGAGGGTCCTGCAGTATAATCACAGACATGCACTGAAATATTCACAGTATGTGCCATGCTATACAACATCATCCTGAGCAAACGGCTTCAGCAGGATCAGCAAGGGGAAGGAGCACACATCCCACAACCAATTCCAAGATCACCATAGCCACATGCAGATGAAGAGTCAGAGGGGGATCCATCAGCTGCTGTGGGTGTAAGCAGATGTAGGCATGCACAATATGCCCTTGCATGACTAAGAGAAAATGCATAGCACACTCACTTACCACCTAAGGGCCTAAATCTTCCCCCTATGCACATACATATACTATCTCTCACAACATTTACCTTCCCATGTATTGGGTGTGTACTACTTGCATCAGACAAAGTCAGCCCTGAACTAAAACTGTTGCAACTGCTGCATTTACAAGGTAAATATTGAACATGGAGTGCATTGTGTAATAATATGAATGAGTGGCATATCCTTGCATTTCATTACTTGGTACTGCAAGCAAGTAAAAGGTGGGAGATTTATATAGAAATGACATTAACATGCGACAGCACCATTTTATTTAACATATATGTGTTCATTATTAAGTAGTAGGGCTCAGGCATCAAACATTCACACAGTCATACCTCTCAAAAGTACTGATGATCACTGCATGCTCTCAGTTTAGCACCATACATTTGTACTGGAAAATCATTAAAGAAATAAGTTAGAAATTAATGATATACACTGACACTGCAGTTTTAGACTTCACAACCTTCACAAGATCATTACAATAATGTTAGGAAATTTTGATACTGTCAACTGTCTACCTTTCTAAGCCCAATATAACTCAAAGGTAGAATTACCAGTTCAACACCACAAATGCAGCTATACAAAGCACTAAGTCAGCTATGTACTCTGAGCACCAAACACAAAGTTTATGTATCCCTGAATTAAAAATATTTAACACAAGGTTATCATCACTTGCACAGGGTGTTGTGTTGGGGGGGGGGGGAGCAGGTAGCCTAGGTTGACACAAAAGGTCTATGGTCAGAGTCAACAGGCACTGACGATGTGGTAACCACACTTCTCTGATCAATTGCTTTGACATCAACCTGTCCAGTATCTGAAGGCTCATTGAAATGGGTAGGCATAGGCATATTGCTTGTGTTCAATGGAATTGCAGGGGATGGCTGCATGTCCGTCTCAATGTCAGATTCAACATCTGCACCCCCAGACAGTGTCTCTGTTTGTCAAAATTATCACCAGAGTCTGCTGATACACTGACATCAGGTGGTAGAAGTCCCACACTCCCACTATCAGGATCACCTTTGATAAAAAGCAACAAACACAGGAACAATTATTACCTAAACTACTATACTCCAATATATGCTAACAAAACAAAGTGTGGCCACTATTAGATGGTGCAGCAATAAACACAACAGTCCCAACATCAGCATCACACACTAAAATATTTCTTTAAATTGCTCATCAGTACTGACATACAATTTTGGCTTACCATCTGCAGATGAGGTTAACCCCTGCAAGCCAGATGGTCCTGGAAGAAGTTAAACAAAAGGTAAGGACAAGATCATCACAATTAACAGTAACACAGGAGGTAATACTTTTACACCTTTATATGTCCATCAACTATACTTTCAATAAAAACTAGGATGACAGCTCAAATCTAAGCTAATCAATCAGAATGTGTTAACTGTAGCAATTCTCAACCCCCCAAAAAGTCTTGTGACACAGAAGTAAATTATTGATTTAAGTTGTTTTACTATACAACAGTATTCAGCAATTGAGATACCAAAGTCTACCTGGAAGTTCTTCCTGGGGCATGCTTGCTGTCCTTGAAAGTGTCACACTGATGTCAAGGACATGGTGTTCTGCACTTTCCTTGCCTAAAAACATTGACGATAACTTCATTTCCAGCATCAGTGAAGGGTAGTCTACGTGACCTAAAAGACAACAGATGGATAATGCATATAAGTATCACATAACTACAAAATAACTGTTCCCAGATAAAACAGAAAAGCTTGCATCTCAGTACTACCCACTGAAACATAAAACAGTCTAGAGATTTGAAATATGAACAATAAGCTTGATGCAAAAAAAGGAGTTTAACAACATATCCTTGTTTGCACCATAACAGAAATGCAGCTTTGCTCCTCCCCAAAAAGAACAGGTAAATGACACATTTTGCTTACAAACCATCTTTGAAATGCTGAAAGTGTTATCAAATGAAATGTCCCTGAAGCATGTCTTCAGATTTATCACAGAACCTTACACTTTAAGGCATTGCCAATCATGTATACTTGTGAAATGCCTTTACAAACATGCCCATGGTATCAGTACACTTCTAACTAATGCATACAGATAAAAGTGTAAAAGTCTTTACTTAAGATTTTTCTTAATGACATTCTGGCATATGCAGTATGTAGCTGACAAAATGCAAGCATACTTTCTCTAGTTCAGTAATCCTCTGTGCAGCTGTATCCTCAAATAATATCCTCTGTTCAGTGTTCTCCACATAAACAAGTCTCCTCACCTTCAGTTTTCATAACTACACAGTTGTCTTTTTATATGGTGTAGTCTCAGGGCTGTTAGCATGGTGACGATGCAAATGACATGTGAACTGATTAGAATTGCTGAATCCCAAATACCTGGCTCCATGTAAGAGATGTAAACATATTTCAGGCACTCCCTCAGTGTTTGTTTTTAATGGATCACAGCTGTGAATGATTACTGGTTGGGAGAAATAAAACACAACCGCACTGCATTCTGCTCTACATCCAGTGGGTGTGTCAGGTTAGACTTACAAAGTGTTAGAATTAAGGTTGGAAATGTAAGTAAGCAATACACAGTTCACAGGTTCTGTTCATTAACATCCAACCTCCTCTTCATTTCTTGGCAACTGCATATGATATTATTTCCATTTTATATCCTCACACATTTTAAGGCCAATGATATGGCTTACAGACTGCATGTCTCAGATTATTGGTCAGATAAGAAAATGAGATACAAACACATAGAGGTAAGACAGAGCTGTATACTTGCAAGCAATAGTTATAACTCGTTGTATGATCACTTAGTTCACTACATCCAAAAATAATAAATGTAGAATTAACAGTTGTATGGTTTCATATTACTGTAGATGATGTTGCAGTTGGTTGTGTGCAGAATGATTTCAGTTCCTTTGCTGCAAATCTGTTTGTGTGGCAAAGAAGGATAAGGAACCCTTCCTGTGTTCTGAAGTTTCATTGGAGGGAGAGTTCAAATCCAGATCTATGTAGACATATCTCATGTGAACCAACATTTTCTAGTGTGTATGTCATAGATTACTTTTCCTCATTTCAACTGCTTATCTCTTTTTTTGAAATTTTTTTCTTTTATTTCTTGTTTTTTTTTAATTATTTTTTTTTGGGGGGGTTGTTGGCATGATGAGGTGCTTAGCGCAATCATGGGAATGGAAAAATTAATGTTAGATTTGGCTGCGCGTCTCTCATTTGGGCAAAGTGTGCAGTGCACAAACTGGACAACTAGACCACCCAGGAAGTAGACAAAATACCAGCAGACAGGACTCAGACAGCCAAAAATAGAAACCAGATGCATTCAATTAATTCTGATAGGCACTGTGAAAACCCGCTAAGCAGTGTTGTGCGACAGTTAACACAGGGGCCTTAGGAATGATTAGTAAATTAGGCAATGTTGTGTAACTAGTCCTGTGGCAGCAGGTGTAACTGTAGGGCTGGAGTACAGATGTTCCTGTGTTCTAGTACAGAATGTGCAACCTTTTTTACTGTTCTGACAGTGCAGTTGATAGCAATAAACTGATAAATAGACCATTGCTATTTCAACTTTCTTGTGGGAACAGGTGTAAGCATAAGATTGCTATACACATGGTCTTGCATTCAAATACAGGATATCCCTTACACTTTTACTGTTGTTTCACTTCCCATTATATGCAAGCTCACTTATAACACTTTAGATAGTGGAGCTGATATGAATTATATGTTTGAGGGATGAGATACCTTTATTGTGTTTTCAGATGTATGACTGAGTGTATACTGTGTAGTATATTTCTTTAAGTGTAATTCTGCTATCTGGACTTGCATGGGCTTCACATTTGCCTAAGACACATACACAACTGCATCTATATCCAATACCATTGTCAGGTCACACACACACATATGTAACAACTCATACTGTTAATTGCATTTATGTATGATTCCTGACTATGTTGGAGCAGCACTTCCTCTGTGCTAAAGATAAAACATCAATGCTGTGGAAGAAAACATTTTGTCCCTTATGCCTAGGTTTGACTCCCACAATGTAAAATCAATTTTCTCAGTGTATAAAGGTAAAAACAAATGTGTCAGGTCATACATTTATGCCCCCAGTGCATGCTTGCAAACCTAACTAACTTAACATTTACCTGCAATTTCCAATATATATTTCCAAGCTACAGCAACAGACACCCCTCAAACTTAGGCCAAGTGTCAAATCAACCTTCAATTGCAATTATTTAGTTCCTTACTGTTTGACACTGTTACTCTCCACTTACCCTCTTGGAAATGAGGTTGGCATCATTACCTGCGTTTGCACACTCCCAGTAAATGTGATTACTAGAATTGGTGGGAAAGCATCAGTCTCCATTTCTCTAGGTCAGCTGGTAGACATGGCTGGTGTTAGTGGGGAGGTGCCAGGTTTAGGGCACAGATGTGGGGTGTCCAGGCAACCAGGATATTTATTGGACTGCTGGTAAAGTACCACTGCCAAAGGCTTCTGCAGGGGGACTATTCTAGCTCCCAGTACAAGTCTGAGGCATGAAATAGTTTGGCCCAGGCTGTACCTAATGCCACTGGTATCCAGAGCTCTGGAGAACAATGTAGGCACCATTTTAATGACCTACACAGAAGAAAAAGGGATATTCTCACCTATTGGTTGGAAAATGGCTGGAGGAATTTAGGATTGCATACATCCCAGAGCTGTGTTAGAATCAGCTAAACAGAGTAGTTGTAAGACTTAGAAAACTTAATATAGGCAAGGCTGTATGCATAATGCTCTTCTTTTCATTTCTATTCTTTCCCTATCTGCCAGGGATCATGAGTTCAATGTCCAGGACCATGTTGCTTAATTGTGGAAACTGAGGGAAGCAAGTCGTTTGTATGGAGCAGAAGAGAAGCGTTATTATAGCATTAAAAGTTAAAGATATTTTTTTTTGTCTTTTATAGAGTTGTATCAAATTGAGCATGCATATCCCAACTGTAAAAGCAGTTATGCATGCATTAGTCTGTAACACAAATCATTTGTAAGAGTTCAATGTTAGACTGTAGTCAGAGGCTGTGGGTTCAAATATCACAATTCACAAGTATACAGTACTGTTATTTCTTCAATAATATTTACATTAAATTAAAAACTCTATACGAGTGGCACAAATGCCCTGCTGTAAACAGTAATCTTTATAATTGGAAAATACATATGTGCAATATATCCACATTTCAAGGATTATTTTCAGCAATCTGTAGTATAGTATGCATCTGTTAGGAGGAATACTTAAATGCAAAACTTAAGATAAAAAGTTGTATAAGTGTATTAATGCATTGCATGTCACATATGATGATACTAATTTATCTCTTTTTTCTCTCACCCCAACACTTATCTCTCTTTTCTTATTTTCTATTATGTGTCATCAAAATGTCTCCATGTCATCCATGTGTGCCACATCACTAAATGCTCCACAGCACAGCGAGGTAGGCCAGCTCCAATGGATCAGCCTGCCCCCAAGCCATTGGCTAAAGTGCCGATGCCCAACATGTCTGGGAGCCAACCTGGCAGCACTGCCTCTGCTGCCCCTACACTACCTGTGCCCTCAGGTAGTACTGCCATGAAGGCTGATCCAGTGGTGGTACACTCCAGGTTACCAGGGATGGTGCATAGGGTTATGCACTTCACCATTGGTGCACACCTACACAGGATGGAGAGGCTGCTCTCCCTCATGTTCCATAGGAGGAGGAGGAGGAGACATCAAGCACTCCAGCCACCAGCAGAGTAAGATGGCAATGATGACAGTTCAGTGGGTGAGGACTCGATTCTCACTGTCTCCAAGCTTGATGGGCATGGGCCTGGGTTGTCCACACCCTCACCCCAATCACGGTGGCCCCCAACCTTTTGTGCCCATCACTGTCCCTGTCTCTTGTCTTGTTTGTCTTGTATGTTCACAATTGCTTCCTCACTTATCCAACTTACCTGACCCAGGCATACCTCAGTCCCTTTCCCAACATTCCTCTCTCTGAAATAAAAAATAAATGGGCACGTCCCTCAGAAAAAAAAAAAACAATCTCATACATAACTCTCCATTTCACATACATCTTCTTGACATACTTGATTCACTCCAATTGGCTATACAACATGATTGCATTATGGTCTCCCTTCTTTTTGGCAGTGATTCTCTAAATTCAGTTAATATTCTGTACATATTTTCAGTTTACACTGTTAAAGAAATGGATTGCTATGGTTCTTTCCTACCTCTGTCATGCACATTCCTGTACTGCTTTCCCTTTGTTCCTCCCCGTTATTGCTCCCCATTTCATCACTTTCCTATCTACCCCATTTTCACCATTTTAATCTGGTCAAAACATAGAATCACACACAAAACACATAACTAGAAGAAAAAGCAATGGATCCCTTCACTTTTTGGGCTCCATGTTTGTGCAGAGGTGCATATTGCACACCAATGCAGAGCGATGGTGATCTGCAGCAAAATGCTGTAGTTACCTACTCACTAAGCCACTTAACCCTGCTGGGCTATGCCAACACACAGCAACACATGTACTTTAAAGAATTATACCAATGTATTATCAATGTTTGTTTAAAAGTATTACATACACCTGGATTCAAAAACAGTATCATCTGGGGTTAAAAAGAAATGTGTCAATGCATTTACACCTGCTGCTACAGAGTCAGTTAAGCAGCAGCTGTGTTTCATAGACGCAGTATTAACTCTCAGACTTTAGCAATTTGGCTCACTTTGTACACTGTTTAGCTACGTGCAAACAGGAATAGAATTGGAAATGTGTATCTCACATACGCAAACACTTTGCCAACCATCTCACAAACACTGCTCGCCGTACTATGGAAAAGAAAATTATATTACGTAATTCTATTTACTGTCCATTTCCTATGATATGAAATTACATGTGGAAACATAAAAAACTGTAAGCCCTATCTAACAATATGCCACATATTTACAATACAGCCATGTGTTGCCTCCTCCAAGCACTGCAACCCTGGTTTCTCAGTCTTTTTCCACAGATATATCACCTAAACTGCAGAAATTAATATCATATGCTGTGCGATATGCAATGCACATCAATCTGGTAACATGTAGCACTAGAACTATTGACCCATAAACCTAAAAGACCAGGAAGGTCTGCTGTACTCTACACTTATCAGACCACTAATTGATTACAATGCTGCCTTCTGTCTGTACCTCATCAGACACCTCCAACAACTGGAGAAAACACAAAGGTTTGTGACTGGGAGAATCCAGAGCCTCCAAAACATCACATACATGGAAAGACTGAAATAGCTGTCAGTGTACTCAGTATCATGCAGGCTGCTGAGTGGTGACCTATGCCTGGCCTATACAGCAGTCTAAGACCCTGCCCTTCTGGAAATGATGGACATCTGCAAATCAAATGGGACAAGAATAACTTGCTCTAGGAATCTCAACCTACCCTGTGACATAAACAGAACATACTGGGGAGACAGGTATATCTCCCAGCAATTGACAACCCTCTGGAATAGGCTCCCATTGCATCTGAAGCAAGGTTCCTCAATGAACTTATTCAAGTGCAACCTTGACAACTGGATGGGTGATTGTAAATTCACCTCTGAGGTGGCACCTATGTCCTTCATGGACAGGGCCAGTTGGTGCTGCTCACAAAATCGCTCTGCTAACAGTGACCATCTAACTATGCTCAGTAAGGGTACTTGTGTTTTTACACAGCTAGGCTTTTAAATGCCCTACAGCCATTACGCTAGTAACCTATTATGAACCTATGAAGCTATGAACCTATGCAGGACTTCCATCATCTTCTCGCCAACAATGTCTGGAGATGTCATCCACTATAAGTTGACCCGCAGTATTTTCAAAGTCAGACTTGTGCAGTTGTGCTTGCATAAAGTACTGAGTTCTGTAGTCTGTGTACTTATATTGGTAGGGGTTATTTTCTCACTGTAGTCAACTGTGTGTGTGTATATATGTCTAGAGGGAAGAACAGAAGTGTCAATCCTACAGTTACTGCTCAAATGTCAAGGAGTGACAGTATTTTAATACTTGCTCATGCCTACAACTCTATTTCATGCAGGCCCCCCAAAATCTTCTCTCCAACAAAGCCTGCTACTATCATCCACTATAAGTTGAACTGGAGTCTGTAAAAGTCAGACTTGTGCCAAGACTTGTGCCATGGAGCTTGCTTAAAGTACTGAGTTCTGTAGTCTGTGTACTTAGATAAGTATAGATTATATTTTCACTGCAGTCAACTGTGTGTGTGTGTGTGTGTGTGTGTGTGTGTGTGTGTGTGTGTGTGTGTGTGTGTTTGTGCTCTTGCTTGAAATTACAGAGAGAGCCTTTTACACCAGCATGCGGGACACTGTTATCATATTCTCCTTAACAAACACTGCTGATGTCATCTGTGAAGACCCTGCACTAGCCCAGCAATCAAGGAGCCTCAATTCTCACCACTGGCAACAGCTAGGGGATGTACACACTGGAGGGAGACAAGTACACACCCAGTAAAGTGCAATTTCTCTTAAGAGCACAGAGACCACAGTTAGTCTGGGGATGGTCTCTGCCTCTTTCACCAGATCCCCAATAAGACTCCCCACTGGGACATCTGTAGGGGTAAGATATCAGCTGAGGGACCAAACCAAGACCTTCAGCACCCTCTCTGTCCAACCACTGCTTTGTGTCCCTGCCCAAGTAGCTGACGCACACACTTTGAGATTTGGTTTATATACAAACACACACGCACACACACACACACACACACACACACACACACACACACACACACACACACACACACCTGGGGAATACTGGCACAGGTCTACTAGCTATGTCCCCTTCTGCCCAGACTATAAGGTAGTTTCCACTGCCACCAACCCTTACTTATCATCTACTATATGGCCCTTACAAAGGGTGTCCAACCCAGCTGTGTAATGTTACTATTATCCAAATGGTAGTCTGACCACGACTTGCAAGGCTATTTAGGTGTGCTATCTACAGTATCACCAAGTACATATGCAAGTACTTTAAGAGCTTAAATATGTCTCACAAATATTAGCCAAAATATAGGTTTAAATATATGTAATAATAAATGATAAAAGAACAAGACAATATTCACTCAATCAACAGAGTAACTTCAGAGTTCAAAATCACAGGAAATATTTTAAAACAACGTTGCAGGACAGTCTCAGATAAATACAGAAAACATCTAAACTAATCTTACTATATAACCTATCTATATCTAAAAGAGATGCTATGCCCTAAATTTTACTTACAGCCAGGCAAGTGCAGATGGTGATGATGAGTAGATGTTCTTGCTAGGTCCAAGACAAAATACAAAATGCACAGTCTCTCTTTGAGAGTGTTCTTAAATTAATATCAAACATTACTGCTGGGCCAGCTTGGATGACATTGCTCTTTGTCACCTGACTTCAGTTCTCAGGCTAAACAGAAACTAACAGAATTTCACATCTCTGTGTGAGAAATACATATCTCTCAGATCTTTGCAGCTGCTAGGAAGTCATAAAGCAGTAAATAATTTTACATTTACACAATAAAAAACCTTCTAGTGCTAGACATTGTGTCTGCTACTGAAATGAAACTCAGAGATAACATATTTTGTTTATGGTCCAGCTATAAAGTCACTTAACCTCAACTAATCTAACTCTACGTTTTGCAGATTAATCTTCTATGTTCCAGCAGGGTACACTGTGGATACATCCTAGCTCAGTACATAGCATACATTTCTGTATAAATCATATCAATGTTCACAAATGATATAGAATTATTTACAAAATTTCAGATATCTGAGCTGGCAATATTTTCGTGTATCACCCCCCCCCCCCACACCCCAAAAAAAAAAAAAACTCAAGCTAGTTTTTCAACTGACCCTTGACAAACATTGCTTGAGAGGGTTGAGACTATCTGGGAATGCCTTATACCATTCCCTGTCCTGAGAACCCATCTGCTTTGGCATTGCTAACCCCACTGTGGTTTTGCACTATCATATCATATGCTTGCAACTCTAGGCTCCACCTTAATAACTTGTCATTTTGCTGGCTGGCTCAATTTAGCCATGTTAAGGGATTGAGGTCTGTAAGTACTGTGTTTTTCCTTCCATACGGATAAGGCTGAAGTTTCTGCAGTGCCCACACTATGGCTAGGCTTTCCTTTTCTACAGCTGCATAGCATTCCTCTCTGAGTTGGAGCCTATGACTGAGATATACCACTAGGTGCTCTTCTCCCTCTGAGGAAACCTGGCTAAGTACAGTCCCCACCCCATAATTTGAAGCATCCACCTGCACAACAAATCATTTGCTGTAATCTGGACTGGCTAACACAAGGGGGCCAACCCAAAGCTCCTTTAAGCTTCTGGAATGCCTGCTCAGATGCTGTGGTCCACACAACATTTTCTTTTTCCTTGTCATGTATGTGAGAGGAGCAGCTATGGTACTATAATTGGGAGCAAACTTTCTGTAGTCCCCTGCTGTCCCTAAGAATACCCTCACCTGCTTTTTGGTAACATGGGCTTGCCATGCCTGAATGGCTTCCATATTGGCAGGTTCTGGCCTGATCTTGCCACTCCCCACTCTATGTCTCAGGTAGGAGACCTCTGCCATACCCACCTGACATTTGCTAGGCTTAATGGTCAACCCTACCCTCTGTAGTCTGCCCAACACCTCCATGACATGCTGAAGGTGCTCTTGCCAGGAATGGGTGTAGATGGCAATATCATCTAGATAAGCAAGGGCAAAATCTCCTGCTGCTGCTAGGATACAATCTACCAGCCTCTGGAAAGTCACTGGGCCATTTGTCATCCCAAAGGGCATCTTCGTATACTCATATAAGCCAAAGGAAGTCACAAAGGCTGACCTCTCTCGAGCATTGGGAGTCAAGGGAACCTGCCAGTACCCCTTGGTAAGATCAATAGTGGTAAGATACGTAGCCCCACCCAGCTGCTCTGGGGTGTCAAATGTCCTAGGCAAGGGGTAAGTATCTGACTCTGTGTGACTATTTAATTTCCTGTAGTCCACACAGAACCTGTTGCTGCCATCCTTCTTCAGTACCAACATTACTGGGGAGGCCCAGGGAATACTGAACTCTTGAATTACCCCTAGTTCCAACATTTCCTGTATCTCCTCCCTCAGGGTCTGTTTGAATCTCTCAAGAACCCTATAAGGGGCATGCGTAATAGGCCTTTGGGATCCTGTATCCACATGGTGCTGCACCAGGTGAGTGCACCCTCATGTCTCAGTGAACATGCCCTCAAACTCCTGTAACACTGCTTGGATTTATCTAACCTGGATAGGGGATAACTGCTTGGACATTGCTACCCCTTACATTGTGGTGTCAGTTCAAGTCTCACTGAGAAGATCAGTCACCAGATCCCACTTAGACTCCTCCTGCCACCCACTGCAAATACTCAGCACAAGAACCTCCCTATTATGGTAAGGTTTTATCAAGTTAACATGGTACAATTTGTGCCCCTGCCTGCTGCCTAGCAGTTCTACCATATAGTTAACATCACTGACCTTCCTTACCACTTTGCAGGGTCCCTCCCAAGCTCCTTGCAGCTTGTTGTGTCTGACAGGAATGAAAACCATTACCTGCTGCCCTACAGCATACTCTCTAGCTTGAGCATTTCTGTCATACCAGACCTGTTTCTGCTGTTGGGCTTCTGCCAGGTTCTCCTGGGTCAAACCAATGTGTTCTCTTAGCCTTGTCCTGAGATTTAGGACATATACCACAACAGACTCCTTGTGGGATTCACACTCACACTCATCTCAAATCAAATCTAGAGTTCCCCTCACCCGATGCCCATACAGCAACTCATAGGGTGAAAACCCTGTGGATTCCTAGGGAACCTCTCTGTAAGCAAGCAACAGATGGAGCAAATAGTTGTCCCACTCTCTCGAAAACTGGTCTGCAAATGCCTGTGTCATGGACTTGAGTGTAGAGTTTAACCTCTCAACAAACCATTAGTCCTGGGATAGTAGGGATGGTCTTTAGGTACCTCACCCCACAGTGCTTCCACAGACAAGCCAGCAGGTCTGACATGAAATTGGCACCTCTGCCAGTCAGTATTTCTGCTGGGAAACTTACCCTGCTGAAAATCTGTAACAAAACATTTGCCACCATTTCTGCCTCAATGGAGGACAGAGCTACTGCTTCAGGGTATCTGATAGCATAATCTACTACCACTAGGATATAATTTTTCCCTGTGGAACTTGGGCTACTCAGAGGCCTCACAACATCCATAGCTACCATCTGAAATGGCTCCTCAATCACAGGCAAAGACATCAAAGGATCTTTCACCTTGTGTCCTGCCTTGCCTACCTTTTGGCACTGCTCACAAGTCCTGCAGTACCCTGTTACATCTCTGGAAATGCCTGGCCAATAAAGTTTCTGCATAATACGTCTGTTTGTATATTTTATACCCATATGACCTGCAAAGGGAATATCATGGGCTATGGCTAGAAGTGCCAGACAGTAGGATCTGGGCACTACCAACTGCTGTATTCTCTCAACCTCTTGCCCTCCCTCAGGGGTCCACTCTCTATACAATAACCCTTTGTCCCAGTATACAGATTGCCCGTTCCCTTAAGAATCAGTTGCCTCAATAGCTACCTCCCTCAGGCCTTGTAATGTGGGGTCTGAAAGCTAAGCCTGTCTCAACTCTCTCTTAGTAACCCTTCCCAGCTCCCCTTCCACAGGAAGTCTTGTATTTCCTGACAGCGGTACCTCACTGTCAGCCTGGGTACTACTACTTACCTCTGTCCTTGCAGCCAATCTGTCCAAGGGAACATCAGTACCCACAAGCAGCTGTGGCTCACATTCAGTCTCACTGCTACAGGATAACTCCCTCCCTGAAGTAACCACCCCACCAGTCCTGGCTGCAAGTGTGTGGTCTGTCTAGGTCTCCTCCAATATACCATACCCACATGCTTTCCTCCAAGCCTGACTGCATGTAACTGTATGAACACAGGGTACTGCATCATCAAAATCATTCCAAAAAATAAAAATAAATATCAGGACATCTGCAGGGATATTCTCAAACATATCTACATGCTGGCTTCCTTTTCCACCCTCCCAGTCAAGGTTAACTCTAGCCAAAGGTATTTGGAATGGGGTCCCTCCTAAAGTTCTGACTGGAGTAGACTGCCCAAGCAAGTACTGCTCCTCTGTAATAATTTCCAGCTTCACAATGGTTAGGTCAGTGGCTGTGTCTCTCTTAGCAGTGGCGTCTTTCCTATCCATTAAGATAGAATATAACCCCTTGTAGTAGTCTGGTACCCTTGTTTTCTCAGGACAACTTAATACTGGCATTTTGTCATTCCCACTTACTGGCTCTCCCACATTTTGTTCCCCAACTTGCCTCCATGGACAACTATATGCTGCCTGGCCCCACTGGTTGCATTTAAAACATTTAACCTTTGGTCCTGGACATGCACCTGGACTAATGGTTTCCCTGGTACTGGAAGACTCTGTTGGGGCAGTCTGGGCTGCCCACCATGGGTTCACTTAGACCCATGATCAACACTGGGTGTCCCTTTCCCATTCAGTGATGCCCTGCTTGCTAGGTATAGGTCTCACTTCTTCCCCAGTTCATCTGCAGTATTGCATTGTCTATCAGCTAACCAGATTCTCATGTCCTCAGGCAAGGTGTTAAGGGCTTGTTCCCTCATCAAAAGGTCTGCCAGCCATTCAAAAGTGGTGACCTGGCATCCACTCACCCACCTATGAAAATAAATGCTTAGTTCAGCAACATATTCACACACTTTCATCTGCCTTACATCTATGCTCACAAATCTTTTTCCTATAAGCTTCAGGTGTTAATTTAAAGCATTCTAAAATATAGTTTTTTACAATATTGTAATTAAAGCAATCAGTAACAGATAATTTAGAAATATCAATTGCAGCTTTACCATGGACTAAGGGGGACAGGAACCATACCCAGAGCCCTAGGTCAATATTATACTGTTTACATGCCCTCTCAAACATATGAATGAAAGTATCAAAAATATCTCCCTGTGTAAATTGTGGATGAAATTTACTGAACTTTAGTTACTTCTGGAATTTGGTTACTCCCTTCTCTATTACATCCATGACTCTGCCAAAGAGTCAGCATCTCCTTTTCATGTTGCCTCTGCCTCTCCTCCTCAGCCTCTAGACATCACAGTTTCTCATTTTCCTCATCCTCTAGACGTCTCAGTCTCTCGTCTGTTTCTATTTCCAAATGCTTGCCCTCCAACTCAAATATCTTTAACTCCAGATGGATTTTTAAGTCTTTTGTGGAAAGGTTGAGCTGTCCATTTTCTGAGAGTTGTACATCTCGAAGGCCAGCCTGGTTGTCCTCCTGATCACTGGTCTGTGATGCAGCTGTGCCCAAAGCTACAATAATTTCTGCCTTAGTCAGATTGGCAAGAATCAGTCATTTAGCATGACAAATAGCCAAATGGCTCTTTGTCAGCTTGCCATAGTCCTCTGCTGACATGCTTGCCTGCTCTCCCTGACTAACTAAGCTAACAAAAATAAATAAATAAATAAATAAATACATAAATTGTGATGTGAAACCCTGAATATTCACTGTGTGGCTGATTGAGAGTACAAACACCTTCAGTGACCACTGTACACAGGCTGCAGAAATTCAATATCCACACCACTACAAGCCAATTAAAATGTAATGTGGCTATCTCACCACTGTCAACCAATTAATATGTGATATGGCTATCCCACCACTGCCACCAATTAATATGTGCTGCCCCTGCACTGGATCTGTCATAAAGGAGCCTCAGTTCTCACCACTGGCAACAGGTAGGGGATGTACACACTGGGATGATGACAAGTACACACACAGTAAAATGCAATTTTTCTTAAGAGCACGCAGAGACCTCAGTCAGTCTGGGACTGGTTTCTGACTCTTTCTCCAGATTACCAATAAGACTCCCCATTGGCACAGCTATAGGGTTAAGATCTCAGCTGAGGGGCCAAGCCAAGACCTCCAGAACCCTCTCTGTCCAAACAGTGCTTTGTGTCCCTGCCCAAGTAGCTCACACACACACACACACACACACACACACACACACACACACACACACACACACACACACACACACACACACACACACACACTTTGAGGTTACAAACACACACACACCTGGGGAAGGCTGGCACAGGTTTACTAACTATGCCCACTTCTTCCTGGACTATAATGTAGTTTTTCACTGCCACCAACCCCTACTTATCAGCTACTATAATGCCCTTGCAAAGAGTGTCCAATCCTATTGTGTAATGTTATTATTAATCAAATGGTAGTCTGACCAAGACTTGCAAGGCTATTTAGGAGTGGCCTGTACAGTGTCACCAAATACATATGCAAGTACACTAAGAGCTTAACTATGTCTCAAAAATATCAGCCACAAAGGTATGTTTAAATATATTTAGTAATAAATAATAACAGAACTAGACAATACTCAGTCAGTGTTCAAAATCACAGGAAATATTTTAAAACAACATTGCAAGGCAGTCTCAAATAAATACAGAAAACATCTAAACTAATCTTTACTACATTCCTATCTATATGTAAAAGAGATACAATGCCCTAAATCTTACTTACAGCTAGGCAAGTACAGATGGTGATAATGAGTGGATGTTATTGCTAGGTCCAAGACAAAATACAAAATGCACAGTGTCTCAATCTCTCTCTCTCTCTGAGAGAGTTCTTAAATTAATATCAAACATTACTGCTGGGTCAGCTTGGATGACATCACTCTTTGTCACCTGACTTCAGTTCCCAGGCTAAACAGAAACTAATGGAATTTAACAGCTCTGTGTGAGAAATAGATCTCTCTCAGATCTTTGCAGCTGCTAGGAAGTCAAAAAGCAATAAAACACTTTTACATTTGAAACCTAGTAATTATTTTTCTTTCGAGACACTACAAAAATGTCTGTCTCTAGACATTGTGTCTGCTACTGAATTGAAACTGAGAGATAGCATCTTTTGTTTATGGCCCAACTATAAAGTAACTTAACCTCAACTATTCTTACATTTTGCAAGTTAATCTTCTATGTTCCAGCAGGATACACTGTGGATACATCTTAGCTCAGTACATAACATGCAGTTCTTTATAAATCATATCAATAGTCACAAATGACATAGAATTATTGACAAAATTCCGGATAGCTGTTGGCAATAGTTCACTATATCACATCATCAGCTATATCTGATTTGTGGATATGTACTATTCCCACTAGAGCATGGTCAGAGTCTGGCCTGGAGGCAAAGCAGAAGTCACCTCATCCTATACAATACAGATTACAATGACATGGCTTTCAGTCTATCCACATACATCATGGCATGATTTGTAGGCCCTGTATTTTCTTGAAGAGAAAGCCGTGTGGTCTCTCCAACTGCTGCATGTGTCTGGTGAGTTACATGAAAATCAGAGCATTATACTCTATTAGTGTTTTGATGAGATTCAAGTGCAGTGCTGTCATACAATCCTACAATCTGAAAATGATGCCATGACCTATAATATGCACAACATAGGCTTTCAATACTAGTGTGGACACTTGGTGGTTGAAGTTCAGATTGCTACCTCCATGTGTTCCCATTGCTTGCATCACTGAGTTTCAGCATAGCATGACTGTTGTCAATGCTGCAATTAGCACAGAATTCCACTTTTCAGGAGGACAACATCAAGAAATATCTCTGCATTTATTTGTAGACTGTGTGGTTTTGTCACCAATCATTTGTCTGTGTTAGTTCCTCCTGTAGTATTTTATCATTATTGGTGAACTCAATGCTTGCAACCAATATGCAAGAATCAGCAAACCTGGTAAGGCATAGGCCATATACTTTAGTTTGAACTGTCGAGAAATAGAGTCCAAACAGTAAAGGACCAAGCACAGATCCATGGGCTACACCAATGGTGACTGCTCTACTGGTACAGGTTGATTCACCAACTTTCACAGTATGTGTTCTGTCAGTGAACCATTTGGTTACCCATCAAGTGATGTAAGGGTTAATCCCCAGCTGGGAGAGTTTCTCAATGATACCTGCCTGGGGGTTTGTGTCAAAACCCTAATCCAGACCATGATAGGCAGTATTCACTGTCTTACCTTCATCCAGGCTTATCACACAGAATCAATTATCAATGGGCTGTGACAATATCACAGATCACCTATGGCATGAGTCAGCACATACACCATCCTGATACTGTTGAATATACACTTCAACTCACCCTCCACATGGGCTATGTACCCACAGAAGTGTGTTTATCAACATGCATCCATCTGAGTTGGGGGGAACAGCACCTGATGTATGTATAGATAGACACATCCTGACTCTCCTCACCTGTGAGGTAGACTAGTATGTCATTATGGACCTTTTCTAAATGGACTCTAGTATTATTCCAACTGTGTGCAATAGACCTGTGTGAGTTGTTGATGCTACATCATGTCTGTTACATCTGATAGAGGTCCTCAAAGAGGTCACTGAGGCCACGCATGCTGACAACACTATCATCTTGTGGAACTTGACCAGGTTAAGGCATTTGACACAAATCCACACTGGGGTATTTAATCAACACTGTTAGATGTGGCCATAAACAGCTATATCACCAAGTGGATAGACCAGTGTATCATATACATGGCATCTCACTATGTTGAAATGTATAAAGTGATCTATATCTTGGGTCCAGTGATCAGGTCTGTACATCAGGGCTGTCTGCTAGGCCCTTTTCTGTCCATTATTTAAGTGATGGACATCACACATGACATATGTGTCCAAACAGCTGCTTGAAGGACTACAGATTGTGGGCAATCATTAACTCCAACTGTGATACTAGAATAATACAAACAGTATCAACACATACCAAAGACTGCTGCCACAGCCATGACAACACCTACAATGACAATAAAACATGGGGGACTTGTTAAGTCAAGAACACACAACCCAATTATAATATGGACATCACAACCTATAATTAGTTCAATAGGTATGTGACCTGTGTTCTGGGGTAGATGGTAAGTGGAACATCCACCAGCATGTTGTCACAGTGCTGACTACTCCCTTATAAGTAATACAAGTACTGAATATGTGAAGGATATACACATCAGAGGCCATAATTCCTCCATAGCTTTCAGCCTTTATCATACCAATAACTGAGTATAATTCACCCTTCTTCATGTACCTCCCTATGCATCTTACATTGATGTGTAACAGAAACGTACCACCTTTGTCACAGTGAGCTGTCACATATCTTATTGGCCATACATAGGTATTCTTTTTGTGGCACAAACATGACTGTCTAAAGGTAAAGAACACCAGTCAAGTTGTTGCACCAGATGCATGCGTGCTGCCTGTTCTGGTTACTCACACACTACATACATAGTTTATTGACAACATTAATGGCATAGATATCATTTGTGACAATGTGGATTGTGCTATATATATATATATATATATATATATATATATATATATATATATATATGTGTGTATATGTATATATATATATATATATATATATATATATATATATATATATATATATATATATATATATATATATATATTATATATATATGTATGCCATGCACCCCAGTCAACTAGCCTGCATTGCTCATAATGTTGCATACAGGTATAGCAATGTCCCTCCAAACACCTCCAGCACATGTTACAGAGCCAGGACAGTGCACATAATTACCCTCATAGAGTGTGAATGTATCATAATAGTTGTACAAGTATGTTTGTGCAGAATCATCTCTGATCACTCTTAATCACATATGCTATGTCAGAGGCATGGGATTACTGGTGGTATTATTCTGTTATTGCCCATGATTGTGGTTGGTTCTTTTAATGTTGTCCATGAGCCTTTATCTGTGTCCCACTTGCTGGAGACTTCTGTTGTAGATTACACTCATATTCTGACAAATCAGTTTGCACAGCTTCACAATGTGCACCCTACCCCAGTTGTGTGTCATATCACTGATAGATGTCCCCTGCATTATTTATATAAAGATGCCTATTTCACACAGACATCCTCCCCATTGTAATGTCAACTTGTGTGACAGTCACATAATACATATTCTCACTGTGCAGGCCCTACTGTACCATATAGAAATGTGATTGCTGCTGCTGCTACAACTATCTTCCATTGACATGCCCTCATCTGCTGTACATTAGGTCATTACACCTGTCCTCATCCCTGTGTTCATTCCAACAATTCATCTGTGTTTGTTCCTATTCAATACACACACTTCCCCTGAGTGTTTTCTTTACATGGCAGTCCATGTGCCATTACAGATTATTTGCACAGCTTCAGTACAGACTGCCAGGAATGGGATATAGCAATACTTTGCATTGTAGATACACTGTCCTATACTGTGTTTAGAACATGTACTTCACATTCATACTTCTCACCTGTCCAGATACTCACAGGATTTATGGATGCATTCCTTATCAAATTTGTGGCTTTCTGGGATGATCTCAAGACTGATGTCACTCAATATTACATACATTTGAGTTTCATACTTCAAATACTTCAGAACAGGTATCTTAACACAAACCCCTGGTTATTCTACTACATTTCTATATGGCAAAAATATCAAATATGTCCCTATTTCTGGGTCATTGTCCCCCATTATGGTGGATTTTTTCCAGATATCTTGCACTAAGAGACTGAGAGCTATCTGTGAAGCCCTGGTTTTCATTGTGGCATTCTATGCAAAAGAGCAGACCATTAGTGCTCTGATTTCAACAGGACTGCTATCCATGTTTGCACAAAAACTTGCTTAAACATGGTGCATGGCATGAAGATGGAATGCATGCTGTTGCAAGCCTCTAACTTCCAAACACCACCTTGCACACATGTAAACTTCATGTAGGCTTTGTGTGAAGCCTACTCGGAGTTTATTGAATCCTTGGGTATGTGTTGGTATTCATGAAAACTTTGATTGATTGCTATTTTTAATAGTGGTTTTATTTCCGCTGGTTATGCCTAGCCAGTTACTCTTTAATTATTATATATTTAACATTTCTATGTATTGTACTAACTCACTGATGAATTCTATTTTCTTTTATTTTCAAATTCATTATTGCATTATATCACACTTGTCGGATATCTTTTGAGTCTTTAATAGTTGAATAGTATGCACCACAGGTAAGACATCATGTATCTCTTTAACAAAGTGTAATATATATCCTACCAACATTCATTTCACAGAAAAAAAAAAAGGGTCAGGATCACTTTTATTTAGTCCAGACCAGCTATACAACCACGCTGCTTATACAAGGTCTCTGTGATTATGCATTTTATACAGATTGTAGTGCAATAATCCTGTTATTGCAAAGATATTTATTTTATTTATTTATTTTATTGTACATTTGTTTACTGGGATAGTCTGACTGGATACATGTCCATTTTCAGTGGAGGCCTGGGGAGAAAAGCTCCACATAGACAAACTTACATAGATTACACAGAAGTTAGCAAACAATTATAAAAACAAAGTGATTATATACAATGGCTTAATAGTGTTCCCTAGTAGGGACTCACAATTTTCATGGGCAGATACAATTAAAAGTAAGAGACATCAGATTGGAAGCAAGCTTGCTGACGTAGTTGCAAGTTATGATAATTACAGAATATGCTTTCAGTGTATAACTTAATCAGGGTTGGTACATGGGCATAGCCAATTCACTTTGAGATACTGTTTGAGTTTTTTTTTTTAAGAGACTTTTGAAGGATTGTAGAGTTATCTAGTTTGGCAATGAAGTCCAGGGTTTTCACCAGCAGAGTTATTAGCTTTGTGGGTTTGGGCCAGTAGTTTATCGGCTGACCATAGGCATCTCAGTTTGCTATATGTTTTAATAATATTTTTAAGTGAGGGGGTATCCTCAGGGTGGTACAAAATTTTGTGCGGTATTAAGAGTTGATTGAATTGAATTAAGTGGGGCAGTTCTAGCCACTGTAGTTGTTTAAGGTTCTGCAGTGGTGGATTCTATAGGTGGAGCCAGTGGAGAATATGGCAATATGATTGTAGCTAAGGCACAGCTTATCTAGTTTGGATTTGTTGAGGTTTGAGAGTACAGGCGAGGCATATAAAAGAGTAGAGAGTAGGTGTGATTGGGCGATTGCAGTCCTAGCCGGTGGGGTTAAAAATGTCTTGTTTCTATACAGTGATCCAAGCTTCTTATTGATGGTCCATATGGTTTTGTTGACCTGTAGGTCAAATTTGAGATTACTGTCTATGATAACCCCTATCAGTTTGGTGTGATGATCTGGGGAAATAGTGCTATCATTGTTAGATGTGACAGAAAATGAAAGTGTGGTAGATCTACTAGTGATAGAAAAGGGTAGAAGTTTAGTTTTATTGGGGTTCAGATGTAGGTGTTGGTTGGTGAGCCAGTTCTTGATAGTGTTAAATGTATTTTGGGTTAAGGTTTGCAGTTTGGATGGGGAGGTGGCTGAGCAGATTAGAGTGGAATTATCTGCATATTGAATGCAGGCAGCTTTAGGGATAGCAGTGTGAAGGTTGTTGATAAAAATAGAAAAGAGTAGTGGACCTAGTATGGACCCTTGAGGGACACCAAGTGTGAGAGGTAGCTGGAGGGAGAGTTTGCCCTGCCATAGTACCGCCTGTTGTCTACCAGTCAGGTAAGACTGGAACAACTGGATAGCAGGCTTGTTGAGGGAAATTGATTTTAGTGAAAGAATGAGAAGTTCATGGTTGACCATGCCAAAGGCTTTTGATAGGTCAAGAAAGAGGGCAGAGGTTAGCCTATTGTCATTCCTGTTTTGGTTTATGGCAGTAGTGAGGAAAGGAGGGCTGAGGTGGTGTGGTGGTATGGCCTGAAACCATGCTGGGAGTTGGATAGTAAGTTATTCTGGGTAAGGTATTAAACTAGTTGCTTATGTATACATTTCTCCTTGATTTTGGCTAGTGGGGAAAGAATGGCAATGGGTCTATAGTTGGATATGTCTGAGAAGATACCACCTTTATGGAGAGGGATGACGTGAGATATTTTCCAGAGGGAGTGGATATCATTTTCAGATAAGGTTCTATTGATGAGGATAGATATGGGATATGCAATGGCATCTGCAACTATTTGTATGTACTCTGCAGGGAGGAGATCAGCAGCGAGGGTGGTAAGTTTTAATTTTTTTTTAGAAGTGTTTTGATAAAACTAGTGGATATTGGTTGGAAGCTAAATTCGAGGTGATCATTGGGTAGATTAGGTGTGTGGTTTAAATTAGAGGGGGTTAGTTGATTTGCTAGGGATTGGATTGTTTCAGTGAAAAAGTTATTAAAGGCACTAACTATGGTCTCTGGGGAACTATGGGTGTAGTTAGTCGGGGTTGGGGTGGTGGAGTGACCTGGACAAAATCATTGATTTAGGTATGCCCAGAACTTTTGAGGGTTGTTATGGTGTTTTTTGTAGGAGATTTTGGTAGAAGCTTTTTTTATCCAGTAAAATAGATTTTTTGTATCATTCCTGAGTTGACAATATTTTAGATGGTCAAGTGGGGCTTTAGTTGTTATCCAGCTGGCCCAGGCTCTGTTTCTAGTTTTGGTTTTAGCTTTGATGTTTTTTGTGAGCCATGGTGCTGTATTTGATCTAGTTTTTATAGTACGTGCTGGAGCATGGGAATCAAGGACACTTAGGAATTTAGTGTTAAAGTGATCTATGGCCTCCTCTAATGTTAGGATTTTAGTTTTGACCAGTCAACTGTTTTTAATTCATTTTGGAATATAGCAGCATTAAAGTTTTTCCTGTTTCTGTTTTATATTTGGGCTGATGAGGGTTTCCTACCTTATGTTTTATGATATAGGTTAGACAATGGTCACTGAGGTCATCAGGGAGAGTACCAGCTGTCTACAGTTGGGCTTGGTTATTAACTAGGATCCAGTCTAGGATACTTTCCCTGTTGGCTGGTTTGTCTATCCTAGTGGGAGGGGTTATAGTCTGTTTAAACCCAGATAAGTTTATATGGATGGGGGGAGTCGGAGGAGCAGGGGTGCCAGTCAGTGTTAAAGTCACCAAGAACTATGGTTTCTTGGGAATAGGTAGTGGATAACCAGTAAAGGATATCTTCTAGGGTATTTTGGTTGCTGCTTGGCAGAATGTATGCACAGACGATGTTCAAGTGCTTGTTTTGGTTAATCTGTAACTTGGTTATGAGGAGTTCCGTGTTATTGAATTGGGGAGGTTGAATGGTATCTCTATTAATGGTTAGAGTATTTTTGAAAAGGACTGCTATCCCACCTCCTTTCCTTGTAGCACGGTCTAACCAGTGAATATTGTATCCTGGAGGTAGTATCTCATTGTCAGTAGTACTGGGTTTTAGCCAGGTTTCCATAAGACACATAATGTCTGGGGAGTGGGTTGCTAGGAGGGCGTGTAGGTTGGGAATCTTATTGTTAATACTTCTAATACTTAGGTGATTATATTTACTATTTATTTTACTGATTATGTTTATTTATTCTAGTGATTATATTTACTATTTATATTTATATATTATATTATATTTACTATTAAAAAAATATATATATATATATATATATATATATATATATATATATATATATATATATATATATATATAGTATAATATACTACATGAACTACAAAATGAACTGGCACCTCACCTAAGTGTCATGTTTAATCATAGCCTCACCTCATGCTTTGTGTCCACTGAATGGTGCACAGCTACAGTTATCCCACTCCACAAGGGGGGGATCCACCTTGGATCCCAGAACTACCATCCCATCAGTCTGATGAGCCTGATCTGCAAGGGCATGGAATGCATTATCATGAAACTTATAAACAAAGACATTGGCAACCTTCAAACACCAGACCCAACCCAGTTTGGGTTCAGGAAGGGCTGATCTTGTCTCCTGAACCTGATTGATTTCTTCAAATCAGTCTCCAGAGCTGTGGACAAGAGTAAGGCGGTCCACACAGCCTATCTGGACCTCACCAAGGCCTTCAACACCATCCCCCACTCTGGAATCATAGATAAACTTACTAAGCTGGGAATAAATCCCTATATCACTCGATGGGTTGCCAACTGGCTTACTGACAGAACCCAAACTGTAAAAGTAGCCGACTCCAAATCCAGCTCCAGACAAGTGACAAGTGGAGTACCTCAGGGTTCAGTCCTGGGACCTCTCTTGTTTGGCATCTACTTCTCTGAAGTACAGGCCAACACAAATGAAATCTGGCTAACAAAGTTTGCAGATGACTGCAAACTGGGAGCCTTTATTGAATCCCCAAATTATGTAGATATTCTACAAAAAGGGCCTTACAGAAACAGATGCTTGGTGCCAGAGCCATGGACTCAAGCTTAATGCCAAGAAATTTATAGGTATCCCCTTTGGGAAAAAACATGTACCCATGAATTACCACATAGGTGGCAGTATGCTAAACACCGAAAGTGTGACGAGAGACTTAGGGACACAGGTGGACAGTGGTCTCACCTTCAATAACCACATCGCCACAACAGTCAGGAAATCCTTCTATGTGGCACACCTCATTACTAAGGGCTTTTCATCCAAAAAAAAAGGAGGTCATTGTCTCCATCCCTAATTAGACCCATTATACAGTACAACGCCCCATTTGGTATGTACCTCACAAGACATCTGCAACAGGTGGAAAAGCCGCAGAAATACCTCACTAAAAGAATCACAGGCCTAAAGCAGATGCCCTATGCTGACCATCTAAAAAAACTCTAGCTATACTCTGTGGCTTATCGTCTACTCAGAGGCGATCTCTGCTTAACATACAAGGCCATGTCAAACCCTAAGCTGCACTTAAAGAAATCCCAATCCCTCAGAGCCACATGCTCCAGGGATCTAAACTTTGTCATCACAATGAACAAAATATGTTGGAGGGATAGGTTCCTTACCCAGAGACTCCCCATACTCTGGAATAGACTGCCCATACATGTCAAGCAGAGCTCCTCCTTGGCCCTCTTCAAAAGGAACCTTGACAATTGGATATGAGATAGGAAATTCACTCCAGGGATCATGTCAGTCGCCCTACTAGACAGGGGTCCAGGGAAGTAAATATTGTGGAAAGAAATATCCAGGTAATTGTTATGGCTAGGCTTGTATAGACCCTAGGGCCGATAGCCTAGTACCAACCTATGAACTTATGAACCTATACCCACAAATTAACTCCAGACTTGAATTGTCTAGTCCTCCTAGAGAGGCCATTAGCAAGATGTAAATGGTGATGACACTCAGTTGCCTTGCAATTTCTATGAATTCCATGAAACAAAAGGCGAGTATAGCAAACTACTGGGAATGGTATAATATTGCCTTTTTTGGGGGTAACTTTAATCCAACATCCTTATAGCATGCATTACATGATCCATATATAGTAAATCTGTACACAAATTTCATATTATCTAGCTTGAGCCTTCATAGCTCTCATGTGCTTAACTATGCATTATAGAAACTGTGGAACACTGTGCGTTTTTTAAAAAAAGAATCAGTGCCAAATATGCATGATCTGCAACTGAATTCATGACAGTACTTGTAAGACCACTATACCATGGCCCAAGCACATTTAGAAAAAAATGTTACTGTCCAGTCAGGGATGCATGGAACATTTGCACATAGATACTACAATGTGTTAGTCCTAGGGCTAGCAATACACTACTTTATTATATGGACTGCAGCAATGAAATTTTACAATGTCAATATGCCCAGCAATTCTGCAGAAACATTTAATGCCTCCTTTGAATGGGACAAGTTTCAAAATACAGAGACCCTGGAGTTCATTATATTACTAGCAGGAGGCTAGGTGACCCTTATATGAGGAGTATGGGTGCTTTTGCTGACATAAAAGACTAAACTGTTCAATTTGATGGAGTTTTGACCCACTGGATATGTTTGATGGCTTATTTAGTGTCTCTGGCTTGGGAAATTGTTAGGGAGACCATCCTTGAACACAAAGGGCACAGACATCAAGCTTTATTAATGCTATAGTTCTTCTTGGTATTGTGTTAAATACAATATTTTTTTATGTAACTTCTTCCTCGGTAGAAAATTGCACAAATCCATGTTACTGCCATAAAGTATTTGGTGTTTCTGAGTTACATAATGATGTCTTTATTTTCTCAACATCGATACAATATGCCCAACAGATCAAAAAATGTTTGGCCTCAGTTCTCCATTACATTTCATTAAGTGGCCATATGGGAGAAGTGCGTTAGAATCTCCCCTCAAATCTGTCAATGAATAGCCAGTCACATTATAATCATTATCATCATTATTTTCCATACTACCTACCATTTCAAAGGCATTGATAATGAGAAGATAATCAGGACTGATGAGATTTGACTATTGGAAGCAATAATCTCTTGCATATTGTGTGGGATCCATGGGTGTTTTCAGGCAAGCTAAGACATATAATCCCTTGAAAATTCAGCGAGTCTATACTGAAGTCTCTTATCAAAGGGCTGTTTCTGATACACTTGCTTTGGAAGGCATGCAGTAGCATTATTCACACAGAGTGCAAACACCCTCATCTGAGTGGTCTCAACATGGAGAAGCGATTGCTATACTCCAAGATCCTTCACCACTTCTGCTCCTCTCACCTTTTTTTTCATCTGTCTGCAGTCTCGTCTTTTCCATCACTACCAAAACTTATCACTGTAGATGAGAATTGGGGCATAGAGTGGCCTATAACCTGATTGATTTGTCTTGCGATTCATTGTTTGCTTCCACACCACAGTCTGTTATAATATGTACAACATTCACAACAGTAACTTTGTTACAGTAATCTGGTGTTTAAGCTTCCAATTCTGTCTCTCTATCCTTACTTGTGTTAAATTTTTCACATAAAGGGCATTCTCAGCTTTATCCTGGAGAGAGTAATCCACACTTTTCCAGAAGAGAACCATGACATTTGATTTGGAGGTGTTGAAGACAGTCACCAGAAACATAAGTGCTGTTAGAGATACATGCATGCTGCAGCTTCTATTTATTTATTGGTTGACTGATTTCACTTTGGTAACTGGTTAGATGGTTGGAATATGCTTTTCAGCCATGATATGGGCACCATGGTGAAAGTGAAAGTAAACTCTATTGTCATACAGCTCAGCACAGAGGAAAGAATGTGTATCACTGCACAAAGTTTCAATACTCAGGCTCGTACCATAAGAATGACAGTTTACAGGAGGAAGATAGATTAAATTAATAAAAATTTAAGTAGTAAAAAATAAAAAAATACAAACAGGAAATTATACACAGACTAAACCATGCACAGAGTTGCACATAGTACAGAAACAATTACAAATGTAAGTGGTATTATTTACAGTAAGTATAATTAAGGTAGGCATTCAACTAGTAGATATTTGTTAAAAGTATATATTTACAAGAAAGTTGTGACTATAGTGTGAGCTGCAAGGAATAGCCATTACCATGGTAGCAAGAGCATTCAGTGTCCTTAAACAATTGTTCTGTTACTTTGTTGCTAAATAATTGAAGTGTGTTTTGTTGCCGTTCTGCAAGAAGATGATTTCAAATAACTGGGTCTAGCCTAGCCTAGACAGAGCTCTTTCATGTGCAGAGGTTTGAAAATGAGATCTAATTAGCGTAATGCTGTCTTTTTGAATGCCTCTAATTGTGTTCTTAGGCTCCTGGTTTGTAATTTCATTTTCAGAGGGACGGTGACCTACTTTTAACAGCTTGTAGATTTGATAGCTGTTAAGATGTGTGACTCTGTCATTTGCAAATTGCCAGATACATCACTGTAAAAGCAGGCAGTGAAGAGTTTGGTTTCTGCAAGAAGAAGAGATTGGCAGATTTTGTTACAGAATTTTGTAGTTTGTATTTTACATGTGCTTGAGCTAGAATGTAAGGTTACAAGAGGGAAACATTCTATTTTGGGGATAAGTATATGTTTTGGCTAAGGCATTATAAGCAGCAGGAGGGAGGAGGTTGAATACTGTAGAGCATAGTTTTAGCCAGTGGAGTGGTTTGCTAATAATATTGCCAGTATGTTTGGTCAATGTAATAATAGGGTTGAAGGTAATCACTAGGTACTTCTGTTTTGTTGCTAGTGCTACTGGGTTGCCATAAGGTAATCCCCAGGTACTTCTGTTTTGTTACTAGTGCTACTGATTTAGGGAGTTTGTGCAGGGTGCCAAATATCATGTTGTTAGACTTCAAGGGATTAAGAACATTTTTGTATCTTTCCAGTTGAATATGTTAAGCTAGATTGTAGTTTTTGTTGAAGGGTCAAGATGTACTTAAATGATTCATGTTGTAAGATATCTGCATAAAGGTCCAAGTTGAGGCGGGGGCAGGTCAGTGATGAATAGAGAAAGTAATAGTTGACCAAGAATAGGTCCTTGTGGAATGCCTATGTACTAGGGCCTTCAGTCAAATGTCAGGTTCCTATGTGCACTTGGGATATTCTGTTTTAGAGGTAACTTTGAAAACACCTTATTAGATTTGGTCCAACATCAGAATTTGCTAAGTTTGTAAAGGACCAGGTAATGCTTCATTATTTTGAATGTTCTTGCCTTGTCATTGAACAGATTCCCTGTTAATTTTGAAGCAGTCATAGGTTCATATTGTTAAGTGTGTCAGTGGTTATGTATAATGCTGCCATAGTGCTGAAATAATTTATGAAACTATGTTTATCACAAAGATGTTCATATTTATTTATTTGATTCCAGAGTTGTTTGGATGCCTATTTTTCAGAAATTTTTGTCATAAGGTACAAGTTTGTTATAGGTCTGTAATTTATGTATTCCTTTGGGTCATAGCTCTCAACCTTCCATGTCCAAAATGAGGAACACTAGCCCTCATAATGTGGAATAAATGGGCAAAATGTGGAACACATACTAATGGCTTACTAACAACTTCAACTAGGAAGGTCATAGGATGGTTAAAATAAGCTGGTTTTACTTATAAAGAAGATATTTTAATTAATTAATATGATTCACTTCTATTTACAATGGATTTCACTTAAAAAAATTCCCAACACTGAATGTGTGATGGAGTCTTTCAATGTGGAACTTTGAGGAACTTCGAGGAACATGAACTTTTTAAGACCCCAAATGAGGTACGTTCCTTGTAATGAGGTACACTAGAGAGGTATGCTTTGGGTTTGCTTTCTTGGGGAGGAAGATACAGTGGCAGCTGTTGACTTCAAATTAAAGGGGGGCTGCAGGAGACAGCTGAATGGGTGGGGCCAATGGGAAGGGGGTGTGGCCAACTAGAAAGGGGTGGAGCTATGCTCAAACCACAACAACTGGAACTTTAATTAAATACGCTGCCCTGGGTGCCAAACCATTATTACAAGAGTCCACTCAAGATAAAATGAAGTGTAGAAGAGAAAATATTTCAATGAATTGGCTACATGACAACTTACTTAATATCTAGATGGAAACACAAAGGTTGTGAGGCATGAAAAAATAAATTGCTTTTTAAATACATTGCTGGAATGCCAGTCAAAATCAAGTATAAAAAAACAAGCAACACTCAGCTCAAACCATGTCTCCTTGCACTGCAGTTCTAATTATAATTTATATTCAGCTTTATAAAATTACCAAGTAACATGCTGAAAGTAGCAATCTCTGTGATACCCCCACTTGTAAAGATGTTTCTTATCCAAAAAAGACCTGCTGCCTGACAACAACTATCTACTTGTTTCATGGAGAACATATGATCAAAGTAAAAAATGAACAGCGAACAAGAAACAAGCTCAATATAAATTGCTTAAAGGATTACTGCACAGGTTATGGACCACACATGATAGATTGGCATTCTGTTTAGTTTACGGGTAAAGCCTGCAAAGATAACTGCAAGTCTTCAACAAATGTAATGAGCTTCTGAAAATACTGTAATCCTGCCCTTTATTACAAATACTGTCATATGCATTTCAATACCTAAGGTTTATACGTTATCTAGTTATGTAAATATTCTCTGCATGGCAACAATGAAAAGGTTTCAATGTTGGTAATTCTTTAACAGTATGCTTATTAAAGCTTACTTGCATCTTACAATCTCCGACAAGCTTACCTGATGGTCATTAAAGCATTGCTACTTTAATACAGAGCGACAGGGCACTGCAACAGCATGCATTTTCTGAATAATAAGAAGCATAACTCAACAGTATAAAAATATGACAGAAAACTAGAACATTCTGTAAAATCAAGGACAGATGAAAAGCCATGGTCGTACTTGTGGTCTACCTTGGATGGGGGAATACTCTGCATACTTACACTGCATAACTGCTCCTTGCCTTGTTTGGGCACATCCAGAGCCACTACAATGGGGAGTGGAGTGCAACAAGTAGGTCACAGTTTGAAATGTCTCTGGCTGACAGTGATGGCTCTGAAACTCATACCTCTCTACCTCAGAGCAAGAAATCTGGACAAAGCCATACATAGAAGTGGGACACAGGCACAAAAATAAAGACAATTTTTAAATATTGCTCTTATAAACTTAGAAAGATAATAGAATAGTAGTAGGTCTTGAATTAGTATGAACTTTGAAGGGTATGAAATCTGAAACTCAAATGTCTGCCATTATTTTCTAACTTCAATCTTTAATGATTTGCTACTAATTTGCCAGAAAACCACAATTTTATGAAAAACAGACCAAAAATGTTATGTAAAAATATAAAATTGCAACACACTACAGCTGGGAACCTGTCAAAGAAGGGACACAT